>NC_133666.1:490033922-490331139 GCF_037893015.1 Macrotis lagotis
AAAATGAATGGGTTAAATAACAAAACATAGAAACAATTAATTTTATACTATATAGAATGAAAAGGAAACATATTGACATATTGAAACGTGTGGGATATAGTCAAAGCTGTTATTTGGATAAATTTCATATCTCCAAATACTTACATGAATAATCTAAGGGAAAAGGGGGTGGATGAATTGAAAATTAAACTAAAAAAAACTAGAAAAAGAAAAAAATTAAAAATCCACTAAAACTAAATACAAATTAGAAATTCTGAAAATAAAACTAGAAATTAATAAAAATTGAAAGTAAGAACAATATTGAAATAATAAATAAAACTGAGTTGGTTTTATGAAAAAACAATAAAGCAGATAAATCTTTGATCAAATTGAATTAACTACCAAAGAGGAGGAAATTAATGATTCAGAGCAATTTTTTCCAACTGTATTCCAATAAATTGACAACCTAAATGAAAAGAATGAATATTTACAAAAATATAAACTTCCAGGTTAAAAAAAGAGGAAATTATATAATTAAATAATGCCATCTTAAAAAAGGAAATTGAACAAACCATCAATGAACACCCAAAGGAAAAAAAAAAAACTTGAGTCAAATGGATTCACCAGTGAGTTCTAGAAAACATTCAAGGAACAATTAGTTTCAATTATATATAAACTACTTTTTTAAATGTGAAGAAGAAGTAGTTCTGCCAAATTCCTTCTTTGACATCAATATTGTGTTGAGACCTAAACCAGGAAGATTCAAAACAGAGAAAGAAAATTATAAACTAATTTCCATAATAAGTATGGATGCCAAAAATTTATATAAAATATTTACAAAGTCATTATAGCAAGTTATCACTAAGGATAATATAGTTTGCTTATCTAGGATTTTATACCAGGAATGCAAGGTTGGTTCAATATGAGGAGAACTATCAGCATAATTGACCATATCAATACCAATCAGTTATCATATTATTATTTCAATAGATCATGAAAGATATTTTGACAAAAATACAGCATCCATTCCCTTTAAAAAACTCTAGAGAGTATAGGAATAAATGGAGCATATCTTAAAACAATAAGCAGTATCCATTTAAAACCATCATCAGTTGTTATTTGTCATGAGAATAAGTTAGGAGCATTCCCAATATGATCAAGGTGAAACAAGGATGCTCATTATCACACTATTATTCAATTGTATTAGAAATGTTAGCATTAGAAATAAGAGAACAAAAAGAAATTGAAAGAATTAGAACAGTCTCACTTTTATATGCTGGTATACTTACAGAATCCCAGAAAATCTTCTAAAAAATTCCATTTTAAGTAACTGAAGACTTCATATGATACCTGGGAGTCAATTTGCCAAGTCAAATCCAGAAACTTTATGAAATGACTACATAACATTATTTTCACACAAATAAGATCAGTTTAAATAACTGGGAAATTGTTCATTACTCATGGGTAGGCAGAACTCATATAATAAAAATGACAAATCTAATAAAATTAAATTACTTATTCAGTGCCATACAAAACAAACTTACAAAAAAATTCACTTTATTCAGTTAGAAAAAAATATAACTACTTAACCTCTTGGAAGACCAAGAGATTAAGTATATAAAGGCAATTGCAGGGAAAAAATCCAAAGGAAGGTAGCCTAGCCATATTATATTCAAAATTATTCTATCAAGTATCAGTCATTAAAACTGTTTGATACTGGCTATAAAATAGAAAAGTAGATCAATGGAATAGATTAGTTGCAAAATAAACCACCTAGCTTCCCCTCAACATTTATTTTTGCAAAGTTTTCTCCCTCCTTTTCTTCCCTCCCCATACCCTAGAATAGCAAGCAATATGATATAGATTATACATGTATAATAATATTAACACATACTTCCATATTAGTCATGTTGTGAAAGAATTATCAGAACAAAATAATCAGAAAAGTCACAAGAAGAAAAAAAGCAAATTAAATGCTTTGATCTGCAATCAGATTTCATATTTCTTTCACTACATATGCATGGCATTTACCATCTCAGATCTTCTAGAATTATCTTTGAACACTAAATTGCTGAGAGGAGCTAAGTCTCTCCTACTTGATCATCATACAATGTTGTTGTGTACAATATTCTTTTGGCTCATCTCACTTCATTTAGCAACAGAACAGCAATATCCTATTATTCATATGCCATAACTTGTGGTCAAGCCATTCCCCAAATCATGGGTATCTCCTCAATTTCTGATTTTTTCACTCAACATAAAGAGCTACTATGAATATTCTTGTACATGTGTGTTTTTTCCTCTTACATTTTTGCCATCTTTTTGGGATACTTAATAGTGATATTGCTGGATCAATGGGTAAATGCAGTTTTATTGCCCTTTAGGCATAGTTCCCAATTTCTCTTCAAAATGATTGTATCAGTTCATAACTCAATCCAATGGTACATTACTGTCCTAGTTTTTCCACATCCCCTCCAACATTTATCATTTTCCTCTTCTGTCATTTTAGACAATCTGATAGGTGTGAGGTGATATCTCATTCATTTTGATGTGCATTTCTCTACTTAATAGTGATTGAGAACATTTTATCATATGATTATAGATAGCTTTAATTTCTTTATTTCTTATTACCTTTGATCATTTATCTTTTGGGAAATAACTTGTATTTTTATAAATTTGACTCAATTTTCTGTATATTTGACACACCAAACATTTATCAGAAACACCAATTGTAAAAATTGTTTCCCAGTTTTCTGCTTTCTTACTAATCTTGATTGTATTGATTTTACTTCTGCAAAATATCTTTAATTTAATTTCTCTTGTAAATCCATTTGGATTTGGAGGTTTTTTTAAGGAGTTCATTGATGGTTTGTTCAAAGTTATCAAAATTTTCCATTTTCCTTTACATAATGTTCTCTATCTCTTGTTTGGAAATAAATTCTTCTCTTCTCCATAGATCTGTAAGGTGAACAATCCCTTGCTCTTCTACCTGACTTATGGTATCACCGTTTATGTCTAAATCAGGTAATCATTTTGACTTTATCTTTGCATGGGTTGTGAGACATTGGTTTATGCCTGGTTTCTGATATACTGTTTTCCAATTTTCTCAGCAGCTCTTGTCAAATAATGAATTCTTATTCAGAAATTTGAGTATTTATCAAATAGATTATTATAGGTTGGGTTTTTTTTTCTATTGTATCTTTGAACCTAACCACCATTCTATGTCTTAGCTAGTATCTATGATAATTACTGCTTTATAAAACAGTTTTAGATTGGGCATGTTTTTGTCTACTTTCTTTTGTATTTTTCACTAATTTCCTTAATGTTCTTTACTTTTTTGTTCTTACAGGTAAATTTTGTTATTATTATTCTCGCTCTATAAAATAATTTTAGGACAGCTTGATTGATATGACACCAAATAAGTAAATTAATTTAGATAAAATTATCACTTTTATTATGTTAACTTGTATTATCCATAAGCAATAATATTTTTACAGGTGTTTAGATCTGACTTTAATTATGTGAAAAGTGTTTTTTAATTATATTTATATAGTACCTGGTTTGGTCTTGGAAGATTGACTCCCAAATATTTTATGATGTCTATAGTTGTTTTGAATAAAATTTCTCTTTCTAAGTTTGGCTGATGGACTTTGTTGGTTAATGTATATAAATTCTGATGATGGATGTGAGTTTATTTTATATCTTACAACTTCGCTAAAGTTAATTGTTTCAAGAAGTTTTTTGAGTAATTCTCAGGATTCTTTAAGTATAATATTATATACTCTACAAAGAGTGTAAAGTTGTTTTCTCCCTGACTAGTCCATTTTTTCAAATTTTTTAATTTTTCCTCTTTTTGCTAAAGTTAATATTTTTAGTTCTATACTGAATAATAGTGGTTATAAGGGCTGTTCTTGTTTCACCCTTGATGTTATTTAGAGTGTGTAGTTTATCCCCATTGCATGTAATGCTTGCTGTTATTTTTAGATAGATATTGCTTATAATTTTGAATAAAAATGATTTATTCCTAATATTCTCTAGTGTTTTTCATAAAAAATGTGTGCTGTATCTTGTCAAAAGTTTTTTCTGCATCTATTGAAATAATTGTATGATTTTTGTTAATTGTATTATTGAGATTGTCAATTATCCTGTTTTTTCTAATACTGAAGCAGCCCTGCTTCAGATCTTAGTGTGAAATCCTGATAATAACTTGCTCTAAACCCTTTGGTTTATTTTATTCAAAATTTTGCATCAGTATTAATTAAGGAAATTGTCTATAATTTTCTTTCTTGTTTTTGGCTCTTCATGGTTTAAGTGCCAGCACCATACTAGTATCATAAAAGGAATTTTTTAGTACACCTTCACACCTTCACCTTTCCAAATAGTTTATATAGTATTGTAATGATTGTTCTTTAGATGTTTTATAGAATTCTCTTATGAATCCATTTGGATTTGGAGATTTTTTAAGGAGTTCATTGATGGTTTGTTCAATTTCTTTTTCTAAACTGGACTTATTTAAGAATTTGAACTGCCTTGTAAAGAACTCTAAAAATTAAAAAAATAAATATAAAAGAATTTGAATTATCCTTTGTTAATCTGGGCAATATATATTTTTGTAAATATCAATCCATTTCACTTATATTGTCAGATTTACTTTCATACAGTTGGTAAAATAACTCCTGATTATTGTTTTAATTTACTCTTCATTGGTAGTCAATTTACCTTTTTCCTTTTAGATATTGTAAACTTGATCTTCATTCTTTTTTAATCAAATTAACTAATGATTTATTGATTTTGTTGTTTTTTTATAATACCAACTTTTAGTTTCATTTACTAATTCAGTAGTTTTCTTAATTTCAGTTTTATTAGTCTCTTCTTTGATTTTCAGAATTTCTAATCTGGTATTTAATAGGAAATTTTTGATTTGTTCTTTTCTAACTTATTTTGTTCCATGCCCAATTCATCAATCATCTCTTTATTTTATTAATGTTTGTATTTAGAAATATAAATTTTCTCCTAAGAATTGCTTTGGTTGCCTCCCATAAGTGTTGATATGTTGTCTCATTGTTGTCATTCTCTTAGCTGAAATTATTGATTGCTTCTATGACTTGTTGTTTGACCTACCCATTGTTTAGGATCAGGTTACTTAGTTTCCAAGTAATTTTAAGTTTTTCTGTTCAATGATATTTATTGTATCCAATTTTTATCTTACCATGAGTTATGGAAATTGCATATAAAGATTCAGTCTCTGCATTTGATTGTGAGGTTTTTATGCCTTAACATAAAGTCGTGTGGAGTGTAGGGAGTGTTCAAGGAAGAATAATATCTCTGGTGTGAGGGCTGTTGAGTATTTTCAGGGTTGCTTTCCACCTTTCATCTCCTCCTGGGCCACTTAACTCTCACCTGCCTGTGACTCCAAGAAGCTGTAGTATTCATGGTGGCCCCATCCTGGTAAACTGCTATGGCAAGTGAGCTAAATCAGGATGAGGATAAGCAAGGGAGCCTCAAACTCATCAGTGAGTTGGGGGAAGTAGTGTCTACCCCAAGGATGTGAAGTCTTCCAGTGATGAAATGGTTTTATGAGAACATTGCATAAAGGCAGCTGAAACAGTCACTGTGGAGAGCTTGAAGCTTGGTAATACAGAAGATGCCAAGGATACTCATTGGATCTAAAGCCATGACCAGTTGTCTTGACTTGGCACTGCCACTGGATTATGATAGCTTTGAAAAAGAGAGAGGCAGATGACTTCATGCAACTCTGCCTCACTTAAATACAATTTTCACATGAATCAAAAAATATCATTCAAATCATTTTGCCATTCCTATCTCCAAGTCCTCTGAAAACAGTTCAAGTGATGAAGCAACAGTTTGGATACACTTGAGAACTGTAGCACAACCCTGCACTCAGACAGCCAGGTCATAGTGTCATTACCTACTAAGAGCTGCAGTGGAATTCAACAGCACCTGGATGTCTGATTAAGGATGGAACTGCTCACCTACTGTTGTGAGGAGGGGACTAGAAAAGGTGCCTTAAAAATTATCTGCTTATGCAATCTTGGCCTGATTGACATAGCAGGCAGAGATCCCACCCTATGGTCAAAGCACAGACATAAACATACAAAAACTTCTTCAAAATTTCCCCCTCACCATTTGAGCATGGCATATGTACATACTCATAGAAAATATAAGATCTGACAAAATTGAAAGATGAGCATCACTTGTTGCAAAAGAACTCAGCAGATATCATATGCAAATGGAAACACTGGGTAAAACAAGACTAGCAAATGAAGACCAGCTTACTGAAGTCAGGAAATGGATTTACATATTTCTGGAGTGGTTGCAGTGAAAGAGAGTGCCATGAAATTGGGATAGGTTTTGCAATCAAACTAATCTAGTCAACAAGCTAGATTGCCTACCAAGAGGAGTGAATGACAGGCTCATTAAAGTGAGAGTGCCATTTTCTAGAAAATGTCATGCTACCAAACTGAGGAAGTCAAAGAAAAATTTTATGAAAATCAGAAGATTTTTATTATCAGTGCACCAAAGGAGGACAATCTTATATTTCTGGGTGACTTTGATGCTAGAGTAGGCTCAGACTACCAAACATGGCAGCAAGTTCTTGGGAAGAATGGAATTAGAAACAATAACAGCAATGGTCACTTACTATTGAAAACTTTTGTATCTTATGATCTTCTCATCACAATCACTGTCTGTTGTTTATCTAAACGCAATAAAACTTCCTGAATGTACCCTCACAGCAAACATAGGCATTTAATGAACTATGAGATTGTAGGGAGAAGAGACAGATAGGATGTGAGAGTGACAAAGGCAATGTGTGGTTCAGAGTGCTGGACTAATCACAGATGTGTCCATTCCAAGCTAAATATTCACACTCAACTGAAGTGGGGACCCAAGGAAAAATAACTATCATAAAAATTAAGGTAAAGGGATTAGAGTGCCTCTAGGAATGGGAATCGTTTGCTGCTAACTTTTGCTAACACAAAAATGGCAGTAGTGAAGCAGAAAAAGAGGGTGGCTTTCTGATATATAGCCTGCATTTAATCATCTGGGTCAGAACACTCATAAACATCAAGACTGGTTTGATGGAAATGATGGGGAAATGTAAAAGTTGTTAAATCAAAAACAAGAACTCCATAGGCTTTACCAGCAAGATAGTTCATCCATTTCTAAGAAGGCATTTTTTTAATTTCATCAAAATTAAAATACAAGCAAACTTAGCGAGGTGTAGGATTCTTGGCACAGTAAGAAGGCAGATAAAATTCAGTTTTATGCAGATAGTAACAAACCAAAATTCTTTTATGATGCTTTAACGACTATTTATGGGTTAAAGGTACAAAGTACACCTCAACTACTCAGTGTTGATAGCACTACTTCGATTATAGAGACGCAATCTTAGATAATTGGGCTGTTCTTAACAAACTGTCATCAATCAATGAGATGTCATTTACCATTTGTCTCAAGTTGAAGTCAATTTGTCTCTAGCTGGAGTTTCAACTGAAGAAAAAGTTTTAAATGCCTTTAGGATCAAAGCAACTGGTGTTGATTCTATTCCATGCTGAGATTTACAAATTAGTGGCCCATTCTTCATCCAAATGTTGACTTAAAAATTTCAGGTTAAAGGGAATGAAGAAGTTTTCCCCCAAGAATTCAAGGATGCATCCATTGTCCATCTCTGGAAAGATAAAGGGAATAGATTGTCCTGTGACAATCATAGGGATATTTCTCCATTAATCATTGACAGTAAGAGTCCTTTTCAATAGGCTGATCCTTCACATGGAAGATGGGAACCTATGTGAGATCCAAGATGGTTTTAGAAAAAGTTGAGGAGCACAGTCAATATGGTGTTTGCTGCCCATCAAGTCCAGAAGAAATTCCAGGAGAGATGTGTATGTATATATGTATATATATACATATATACATATATATATAGGTATATATTTGTAAGTCTGACCAAGGGTTTTGATACTATCATTTGTGAGGGCTTATGGAAAATTATATCAAAATTTGGTTGCCAGAGAAGTTCATCCGTATTGTACATCAATTTTATGACACCATGCTTGTCCAGGTTCTTGATAGTGGAAGATGCTCTTGTGATTTCCCAATCACCAATGGATTGAAACAAAGATATGTTTCTTTTCCCATGAATTCTAGAATGACATTTTCAACCATGTTATCAAATATCTTCACTGAGGATGAACATAGCCTCAAGGTCAGCTTCTGCATTGACAGTAAATTCTTCAACTTGAAAAGGTTACAAGCCAAGACCAATCTGGGAGGGAGTGGTGGTGGTGCATGCTCTTCTCTTTGCTGATGATTTAGCACTCAATGCAGCCTCTGAAACTGAGATGCAACAAAGTATGAATCAATTCTCTGCTGCTTCTGCTAATTTTGACCTAACAATTAGCACCAAGAAATCACAGGTACTCCATCAGGGAGCACAACACCTTCAATTACAGTAAATGGAGAAGTTTTGAATACTGTGAATAAGTTCATTTACTGTAGCAGTATCTTTTCCAGGGAGGTACACATTGATAATGAGGTTGACACATGCATTGCAAGAGCTAGCTCAGTATTTGAGATCCACAGAAAGAAAGTGAGGGAGAGAAAAGGTATTAGAGTGAGTACCAAACTGATTTTCTACAAAGCTATTGTGCTGACCTCATTGCTGCATGTCTGTGAATCCTGGACAGTCTATAAGCACTGAGTCAAGTTCTAATTAAATGAATAGCTTCCATTTAGATAGTTTGGGAAGATTCTGCAGATCACCTGGCAGAAGAAGATATCAGACACTGAGGTCCATTCTCAAGCTAAACTGCCAGGCATTCAAATGTTTCTACAGAGTGCTCAACTATGATGGGCTGCCACATTGTCAGAATGTCAATTATATGCTTGCCAAAAAGGTTATTTAATGGAGAACTGACACAGGGCAAGTACTCACAAGGGGGTCAGAAGAAGCGCTACCTGGACACCATGAAGGTCTCTTTTGAGAACTTTAGAATTGATTATGCTGCATGGGAAGCATTAGTACAGGACAACTCAACATGACATGCCCTCAGAAGAGAGAAAGTTGTGCTCTATAAGTAAGACAGAATTGAAACAGTTTAAAAAAAATGTGAGCTACATGAGGTTACAGTAAACACCCTAGCTGTTCACATGACCTGACATGTGGTATAGCATGCCAAGCTCATATTACTCTGATCAGCAACAATCAGATCCATAGTAATCTGTCTCTAACATAGTGACGTTATTTTGGTCTTCTTCAATACAGAAAGACAGCAACCAAGAAGGTGCTATTTTCTGCTGGAAAACATTCTATTCCTTTATTTTTCCTATTCAGTTTTCTCCAGAGATCTATCATATCTAACTTTTCTAAGATTCAGTTCATCTCCTTCACTTCTTTCTTATTTATTTTACAGTTATATTTATCTAATTCTGAGAGAGGAAAGTGTGGTTCCCCTACTAGTAGTAGTAGTTTAATTGATTCTTGAGGTCACATAGAGTTATTAGCTTCTACTTGCCCAGTTCTAAATTTGAATATATTGTTTTCCTCAATTTTCTTTTTGCTCTTTCTTTTCTATTTGGTCTATTGTATTCTTTATGGCATTGCTTTCTTCTGTGGATTTTAGTATCTCCTTTTCATTTGTTAAATTATACTTTTTATTATAGGTTTCCAAATTATAGGTTTCCAATTATAGGTTTCCAAACTGTTTACTCCCTTTTTTCATAATTCTCTTGCAATCTTCTCATTTCTTTTCCTAATTTTTCTTCTATTCTTTCTTCTATCTTCTTTTTTTTTCTATTTCTTCTATCTTTCTTCCATATAATTTTAAGCTCTTTTTTTCAACTTCTCTATTAGTATTTTCTGGGTTTTAGACCACTTCTCATTTTCTTTAGACTTTTTCTCATAGCTCTTTTGAGATTGCTGTCATATTCTAAGTTTGTGCCTTGGACTTCCCTTTTACTATAATAACTTTCTATAGCCATTTATTTTTACTGTTTTTGCTCTTTTGTGTTTTGCTTTGTTTTGACTTTTTCCTTTCTTTTAAATTTAGTTTCTGTTCCCATGGCTCTATTTTAGTTTCCTGGGCAATGGATTACAGTCCACGGCTATTTACTTGTTGCTGTGCTGGTGTCTGGTATCTGGTGTCTGGTGCTTAACTGAGGGGGAGAGGAGTGAGGTAACTGGTAGTGTTGGAGGCTCTAGGGGCTAGCAGTTTACCTGGTGGTGAGTTGTGCTTCCAGTGTTGGTGTCTGATATATGCAAAAGCCTGTGGAGTAGGGGGGCAGCTAGGTGACCCAGTGGATAAAGCATTTGTCAGCACAATGACTCTGGGTGGCCCTCAGTAGAACCTGAGTTCAAATCTGGCCTCAGACATTTTATACTTGCTTAGTTGTGTGACCTTGGACAAGGCATTTAACCTTACATTGCCTTACAAGAATTGAAAAACAAAAGCCTCTGTGTGTGCAGGGGTGGGGGCGGTTAATATGTTTCCCTGGGACTTCAGTGAAAGACACAGTCGTCTGGTCATTGAAGTATACCTGTTTGCTATGACTGTGTTACAGCACGGGTAAGTCTGTCCCAACAGAATTAGTTTTTGAAGCTGATGTAACACAACACCAAAACTAAGATTTCCACTTGTCTGTGTTACTCTAAGATAGTTACTCTCTATACAGTTCTCTAAGAGTATAATTTGCAGAACAGATAAATCTCTATATTGATAGTCATTCCCTGTACCAATCAAATCACAGGTCCAGTCCAAAGTAAAAAATGGTTAGAAGGAATTTTCTATTTATGTATAATTTAAATGAACAAGTAAATGTGCTATTTCTCTTTTGTTGCTTGATCTATTCAGTCAAAGTTTTTATAACTGAGGAACTAAATACTTAAACTTTTTGTACATTTATAAGACATGAAAAAATGATATTTTCATTCCATTAAAAGATGGAATGAGGGAGATGGAACTAAGATGGTGGATTAAAGGCTGGGATTCTCCTGAATTCTCTCCATCCAAATATCTCCAAAATACCTTTGAATAATGACACTTAACAAATTCCATAACTGCAGAACCCACAAAAAGATAGAACAACACAGCTTTCTAGCCCAAAATAATTTAGAAGTTTGACAGGAATAGTTGTACCAGGGAGAGAGACAAGCGTAGTCCAGCATAGATCACTCCAGTGCAGTCCAAGCCCCAGCAAACCAGGAGCAAGCCTTGGGAGCCCCTGAATCAGCAGCAGCAGCAGCAGCAGCAGCAGTAGCTGTTACAGGAGCTCTCACTCCCAAAATGGTAAGCTAGTCACATCGAGCAACTTGTCAGAAGAAGATTACAAGACTCACAAGTAATTACCCAATTGATAAATGGTTAAAGGATATGAATAGGCAGTCTTCAAGTGGAGAAATTAAAGCTATATGATCAAATGATTAGAGAAATGCAATTTAAAACAACAATGAAGTATCACCTCACACCCATTTGATTGACCAAGATAAGAAAAAAGGGAAAATGATAATCATGGGGGGGTTGTGGGAGGACACTGATGCATTGCTGGTGGAGTTGTGAACAGATCCAGTCATTCTGGAGAGTGATCTGGAGTAACAGGACCAGAGTAACAGGAGCAGAACCAAGAGAACAATATACAAATTTACAACAACATTGTGAGATATCAACCTTAATGGAAGCAGCTCCTCTCAGCAGTCCAGAGAGTAAGGACAGCCATTTTATACTGGCTATGGATAATGTTATACTCATCCAGAGAAAGAAAAACAAATGAAAAATCAAACAAAAAAAGAGAAAACAACCTTTCAGAATCTGATGAACACTTTTTAAAAATTATCTTATATATCTATTTCCCTTAATCCTAATTCCTCACATTGAAAATTATTAATATATAAACATGTTTCCCAAAAATATGTATGTACAAAGCTAACTTGACTGTTCCCTGCTGAGGGGAGGGGGTGGTGGGAAGGGAGGGTAGAAGGAAATTCTATCATTTAAAAATATACATGTGCATATCGATGAAAATAAATAAAAAACAAAAGTTTTTAAGAAAAGATTACAAGACTCCCTTTGTCCATGCTCACATCTGGGTCACTATTCTGGTTGGCAGTCCCAGGGCACGGTGGAACAGTAATAGGGGTCACAGTGGATTAGGGTCACTCCTGATAGTTCCAAGGCAGAAAGGAGTGCTTGTGGTTATTTACTGACCAAATCATAGGCCAGAGATTCAGAAAAAACTCTCCTTACATAATACCACCTTGAAAGAAGTAAAAACTCTCACAGGTCCTTAGAAGGATTTTTGAAAACAGTTAACACAAAATCTCTGTGACTTAAGAGAGTATACCTGCCACCCTGGAAGCAGAGCCCTACTATAAAAAGTAGTTAAAAGTCAAGTAATAGGCTGGAAAAAAATAAGAAAAATAGAAAAATAGAAAAAAATTTTGATCATAGAAAGTTACTCTGGTGACAAGGAAGAGAGTAAAACACACACTTAGAAGAAGCTCACAAAGTTAAAGTTCCTACATCCAAAACTTCCAAAAATATATGAATTAGCTCCAGGCCATGGAAGGGGTTGATAACAATTCTAAATATCAAGTAAAAAAGTAGAGGAAAAATTGGGAATAGAAATGAAAGTGATATAGTAAAATCAGAGAAAATGAGTCCACAGCTTGGTAAAGAAAAACACAAAAAAATACTGAAGAAAATAACACTTTAAAAACAGACTAGACTAAATGGTAAAAGAAGTATCAAAAAAAAAAACAATGAGAAGAATGCCTTAAAAAGCAGAATTAGACAATTGACAAAGGATACAGTAAAGACATTGTCAGAATCACTGAACTACTTGAATATCATAATCAAAAGATTCTTAATAGTATGGTTCATGAAATCATGGAGGAAAACTGCCCTGATATCCTAAAACAGTGCAAAATGGGTATTGAAAGATTCAATCAATTACTTCAGGAAAGAGATATCTAAAAAATAAAAACTCCAAGGGAAACAACAGCTAAACTTCAGGGCTATGAAGTCAAAGTAAAAGACTGCATTTAACTAAAAGGGGGAAAAAATCACTTAGAACAGCAATAAAAATTTAGAAGCTGTAAAATTATATGATTGGAGTTAATGGAACATTATATTTCAGGAGAAGAGGAAGCAAACCATCAATCAGTAAATTTAAACTTAATAGTTCAAGAGAAAATGATTATTCAATGAAATAGAAGGATTTTTAAACTTTCATAAGGAGGAGACCAAATCTGAATAAAATATTTAGCCTTCAATTTCATGACCCAAGCAAAACCTAAAAAGGGAAAATAAAACATAATAGATTCAATGGAACTGAACTGCTTATATTTCTGCATAGGAAGATGATACTTGCAATTCTTAAAAATTTTTCCTCTAATATTTGAAGTAGCAAAATATAAATAGAAAAAAATATGTGTATAAGATGATTTTGATGGATTTAAATTTTTTTAAAAATCAAGAGGTGAAAAAGAGATGGAAACTGAGTTTAGAAGGAAGGGAGAGGTAGAATGAGATAGATTGTTTCACATAAAGAAGTACAAAACTCCCATTATTGTGGAGTGAAAAATGGAAAGGTAGGTAATGGGAATGACTGAAACCTTATTCTTATCAGTGAATAATTGAATATAGAAATCCATCTTATCCTACAGGAAAGTACGAAAGGAAGAGAATAAGCAAAAAGGTAGGGTGAGAAAAGGAGAGGGAAGACTTGGGGAGGTGTTAGAAGCAAAGCATAAGTAAGGAAGGAAAAAGTAAAAGAAGAAGGAGGAGATATAGGAGAAAATGGAATGGAAGAAAATACACAATAATCATAACTGTGAAAGAGAAGAGAGGGACACTCCCATCAAACAGAAACAGATAGAAAGTGGATCAAAAACCAGAATCCTACAATATGTTATTTACAAGAAACACACTTGAAGCAGAGAGAAAGCAGAGTTAAAGTAAGGGCTGGAGCAGAATCTGCTATGCTTCAGTTGAAGTGAAAAAAAATAGCAATCCTGATATCAAACAAATAAGAGCCAAACAAACAAATTATTTATTTAAAAGAGATAAAGAAAGGAACTGCAACTTTCCTAAAAAATGAAGCAATATCAATAGTAAACATGCATCATTTGGAATAGCATTTAAATCATTTTTTTTTGTTTTTTTGTTTTTGCAAGATAATGGGTTTAAGTGATTTGCTCAAAGTCATATAACTAGGTAATTATTAAGTCACTGAGGCTTGATTTGAACTCAGGTCTTCCTGGACTGGAGGTCCAGTGCTCCATACCCTATGCCACCCAGCTTCTCTTAATATTTAAATTCTTAAAGGAGAAATTAAGTGAGTTACAGGAAGAAATAGATGATAAAATCATACTGGTGGCAATTCTCAACTTGATTTATCAACCAAGTAATGAACAAGAAGAAAACTAAGGAAGTAAATAGAATACTAGATAAGTTATATATGACAGACCTTTGGAAAAAACCGAATGGAAACAGCAAGGAATATATCTTTGTTCTCAGTAGCACAAGGCACCCACATAAAGTCTGACCAGACAGGACATAAAAATCCAGACATCAAATGCAGAAAAGCAGAAAAATTAAATTTATTCTTTTTATATTTCATTTTTATTTATATAATTCAATAAAAATTACATTCAACAAAGATCAGTGGATAGAGTATAATTGATTGGGAACTAAATATAATGAAGCTTTAAAGAATAAGTGGATCAAAAAGGGGAAAATATATCTCTACATTCTTACAACAAAAAAAAAGGAAAAAAAAAGATAAACTGAGCAAGAAACTAAAAAGAATGAGAAAAAAAAACAAATTAAAAATCCCCAATTTGAACTCCAAATGCTAAGTCCTGAAAAATCGAAGGAATGATTCCTAAAATTGAAAGAAAAAAGCCATTGAACCAATAAATAAAACTAGGAATTGGTTTTTGTGAAAATTCAATAAGATAAGTAAGCTAATAGCTAATTTGATGTTAAAAAAGGAAAACCAAATATCCAGTTTCAAAAACAAAAAGGGTGAAATAACTACCAATAAAGAAGAAATTAAAGCAATCATTATAAAATATTGTTCTCAATTATATGACAATAAATTTGACAATCTTAACAAAACTGATGAATATTCATGAAAATACAAATTATCTAGACTAACAGATCAGGAAAGAGACTGCCTAATTAACCCCATTTTAGGAAAAGAAATTAAACAAATCATTAATGAACTCTCTGAGAAAAAAATCTCAAGGACCAGATGGGTTCACAAATGAATTCTATCAAAATATAAAAAACAATTAATTTCCAATAGTATATAAACTATTTGAAAAAAAATAACAAAGAAATGAATGAAGAAATTCTGCCATATTCCTTTTATGACACTTGCATAATGCTGACACTTACCAGCATGAGCAAAAACAGGAAAAAATTGTATACCGATATTCCTTAATGAATACTGATGCACAAATTTTGAACAAAATACTAACAAAGTGATTACAGCAATATAACATAAAATTATACAATGTGACCTGGTTGAATTTATACCATGAAAACAGGTTGGCTTAATATTAGGAAAAATATCAACCAAATATAACATAATAATAATAACAAAGTCAAGAGAAACTAGACAATTATCTCAATAGATGCTAAAATGTTTTTAACAAAGTACAGCATGCACTCCTATTAAAAACACTAGGGAATATAGGAATGAACAGAGTGTTCTGTAAAATGCAGCATTTTCTGTAAGGGGATAAACTAGGAGCCTTCCCAGTAAGATGTAAGATAAGGGATGAAGCAAGGTTGCCAGTTATCACCACTATTATTCAATATCATACTAGCAATAAGAGGAAAAAGAAGATGAAGGAATTATAATAGTCAGTGAGGAAACAAACCATAACTATTTTCAGATGATAAAATGACATATTTAGAGAATCCGGGAGATTCAACTAAAAACCTTCTTGAAATAACAGTTTAGCAAAGTTGTAGGATATATGATAAACATATATAAATCATCAGCATTTATTTACATAACCAACAAAGTCCAGCAACAAAAAATAGAAAGAGAAATTCTATTTAAAAAACTGTAAACAAGGGCGGCTAGGTGGCACAGTGGATAAAGCACCGGCCCTGGAGTCAGGAATACCTGGGTTCAAATCCGGTCTCAGACACTTGATAATTACCTAGCTGTGTGGCCTTGGGCAAGCCACTTTACCCCATTTGCCTTGCAAAAACCTAAAAAAAAAAAACTGTAAACAATATAAAATATTTTAGAGTATACCTGCCAAGGCATTTTAGAAAGGGGAGAGGAGAGGGAGGGAGAAAAAAAAACGGAACTCAATGTCCTGTACAAATGAATGCTAAAAATTGTCTTTATATGTAATTGAGGAAAAAAAATCAGAATATACAGAGTGAATGTGTTCATTCTATGAGAATGCAGATATTCCTGCTATTGTTGGTTTTTCATGCTACCTGTCACGTAAAAATCATGGTTTATAATTTGCTTCATCTTGATTATGCCCTCTTTGCTTATTTCCATTGACCTAAAATTTTAATTTCTCCAATATGATGACATCCCATCTTTCACTTGTTCCCCTTTGTTTTCTTTATTGATTTTGTCATTTACTTAGGTATGAAAGTTTACTTCATGGCTACTTGTTCACCTCTGAGTCAACTCTCACCAGTGTTTACAAGAAACTGTAGCATGAGCAAAAGTCATACTCCAGTAAATCCATCTCAAAGGCAGGCTAAACCAGGTTGAGATAAGTGACAAGTTTTTTTTTTTTTAGTTTTTGCAAGGCAGTGGGGTTAAGTTACTTGCCCAAGGTCACACAGCTAAGTAATTATAATGTGTCTGAGACTGGATTTGAACTCAAATCCTCCTGACCCCAGGGCTGGTGTTCTATCCACTGTGCCACCTAGCTGCCCTCCGGTGACAAATCTTAAAACATCTAATATCTTTGTAAATGACTATACTAAACTTGCGAAGTCTTACTTCAGCAGAATGGACAGATGAGTACAAATTTTCCAGAATCCATTAAGATTCTTTGAAGTGCTTAGAGCTTTCTCAGACATTGAAGATGCCAAAATCACTCACTGCATTACATGAAATCTCCAGTCATTTTTACTTTGCTTTTCCTCTGGACTTTGAAAACTCTGGAAGACAGTGAGATTGACAAATTTATGCAACTCTGCCTCACTTAAATTCAATTCATATGAGAAAATCAAAACATCATCAAGACCTATAATGTCATTAGGCCTCTTTGAAAATGAAGGACAAATAACCTAACCCTAATAAATATTTTTTTAAAAAATTTTGCCAGCTATCTGTGGATGACAGGGAGTTTTTCTGGAGGTTTTTTTTAATATTTGAGTTGGAAGGGACCTCAATGAATAGTTGATACAAATATATCATTTTACAGAAGAATAAACTGAGTCCTGAAGGAGTAAATGACTATTCCATTCTCACATATATAGTACCAGTGGAAGAATTTGAGTATTGGTCTTCTGACTATGCATCCAAAGTTGAAGGATATTTTTCCCCACTACCATATTAGTGGTAGAATGATATTACTGATCAGAACTTTTAAAGTAGTCAGCAATTTCAAATCATTGAAGAAACTATAAAACTTTCCAAATGAGATCCACTGAAATTCATTCCCATCTCTTTCTTCTACACAATTTAAGGCAAAAGTTATTATTTATCTGAACTGTCTTTTCAAAATATATGTATATATAGAAAGAGATATAGATATAGATAGATAGATACACACACATATACACACACGCACACACACACACACACACACACATATATATATATATATATATATATATATATATATATATATATATATATATATATATATATATATAGTGATGGACTGAAAAAGCAAACTGGCCATTCAGTTGTAGATCAAAGTTAGAGCAATATAAATTTTATATCCCCTTTAGCTTTTTGCTGTGAATATTTATAAAAATATTTTTTCAAATTTCTATGTATTTTACTGAAGTACCTTTATAATGATTTTAGGCTCATTGAAATAAGTATATCATCTGGAGAAAAAACAAAGAACATTTAGAAGATCTTGAAAATTGTTCTTTAGTTGAATTCCACTTAGGATATCTTCAAAGAGTCTGATGAAGATTTTAAGAAATATATTTCATACTTGAAAATACTCAGCAGATCATGAAATGAAATTAGATGCTTAACATGTTCTATTATAGATTCTTGTAATCTTTTAATATATACATGGGAAACATTTTTTTCTGTAAAGTTTTTAAAATTTCTATTGCTCTATTGAGTCAAAAATATTTTAAAAACTGCTTCAAACTTTTTTTATTGATAGAAAATAGTGGGGTTTTATAGTCATTAAACATTTCAGTTGATTATGTGACTATATTTATTTTGTTGTAGAATAGTGTCTACAAAAATCAGTGGATAGTTTTCATGTGCTTTTTTCCATCAAGTTGTACTCAGTATCAACAGACATACTTTGGTTTCAGTTATCTAAATGATGCAAGTATTTTTAAATTATTCTGAAATAAATTGTTACAAGATGGCAGAGTAGCAGGAAAACATGTAGTGAGCTTTTTTACCTGCAAATTCCTCCAAATAGATCCAGAAGTACAGAGATAATCCTGGTGGAGAAATCCAAGAGAAAGGAACAGTGAGTCATTTTTCTAATAAAAGTCTGCATGCAAAGGAGGGAGCAGGAGTAGAGTACAGGTAGCAAAACTGCAAAGCTCTTCTAATATTTCCCTCCAAATTACTGAAAAATAGCCCCTTAAATCAAATTTTGGAGTAGCAAAGCACAAAATGGCAACCCAAAAAGTTTAGTGTAAAAGCAAAAGTTCGGCAAAAGGAAACAAGTAGATATTTTACTGGCATAAAACAATTTACGTGTTTAGGAGGGCAACACCATGAGACCAGGGTGCAAGCCAGCTCAGAAAGAGAGTAATTAATACCTTTAGTGCACCTTGGAACACTTGTGGTAGCAGCAGCAGTAGTAACAACTTCTGGAACTCTCAGTCCAGAGGTGGTAAGGGGCAGGACAACTGATTAGAAAGAGATTACAGGGAACCCTTTATCATCACTGGATATAACTGGCACTAATTAGCAATTCTACTTTGCATGAGCAGAAGGGGGTCACCAGATCAAGGGCAGAGAGGAACCCTGATGGGGGTCACAAGAGGAGCAGGGTCCCTTATAGTTCAAAGGTAGAAAGGAACATTAACACTTGTGGTTTAGGAGATCCTGGGAACAGAGATCCTTCCTGGGTAAAGTCCAGGGCATAGATCAGAAGAGCAGTGAGCAGATATCCTTCAGGATTACACAATATTGAAAGCAGATATAAATACAAAAGAAGACAACAATATGAAAACAATTACAAGCAAAACCTCAAAGAAAAATGCTAATTGAAATCAAATATAACATAAATTCCTGGAACAATGAAAGAGATATGAATGATAGGAAAAAACTGGGAAAAGAAACGAGTAATGGGAGAAAATAATGAAAAGAAAGACCAAAGAAAAAAATACTGAGATAGCACCCTAAAAAAGAAACAATTGACAAAATAGTTAAAAAAGGAACAAAAAACATTTAAAAAAGAATTTCTTAAAAAGCAAAATTATCTAATGGACAAAGAACTACAAAAACATTAAAAAAAGGATTTTTAAAAAATTAGAATTGACAAGTGAAAGATAAAGGTTCCATAAGACTTCAAGAAACAATAAAATGCAATCAAAAATGAAAACAAAATAAGAAAAAATGTGAAATATCTCATTGGAAATAAATTCTAAAATGAAAACTCCCTAGAAAATCATAACCAAAATTCAAATCTTATAGATCAAAGAAAAAATACTACAAATAAGCAAAGAAATTCAAGTACTAAGGAACCACATGTCAAAGTCACACATGTTTTAGCAGTCACCACTATAAAAAATCAGATAGCATGGAATACAGTATCCCAGCAAGCAAAAAAACATAGATTTGCAAGCCAAGAATAATCACCAGCAAATAAAATTAATATAATCTTACAAGGTATAAAACAGATCTTTAATGAAATACAAAACATTTAAGTATCCCTGATGAAAAGAGAAAACCTCATAAAAACCTTGAAGCTAAAACACAGGAGCTAAGGGAAATATTAAAAAAGTAAACACAACAAGCAAGGATATATTGCTTATATTCAAATAGAAGAGATGACAAATGTTTCCCTTTTGAATACTCTCTTCATCAGGAGTCATAGAGTCTAATTAGGCAAGATCTATATACATTCTGCTACAACATGATAATTTTAAAAGAGTAATGGAAAGAAAAGGAAAGATAAATAAAGGTGTGGGTAGATAGAAAAGAGAAAGAAAGGTTGGGGAAAATTATCTCAAATACTTAGTTTGTCCAAGGAGATATCTGTATAAATAAAGAGGAAGGTATATAATAATAGCTAATACTTGGATCTTACTCTGATCTGAACTGGTCAAAAGAAAGAATACATTCACACACACACACACACACACACACACACACACAAGCAGACACAGTTCATAAAGAAATACAGGTTACTCAAAAAGGAAATAAAAGGGGAAAGGGGGAAATTAGAAAATGGATATATATTAAAGGAGGGATTAGTCAAACAAAACAAACAATTCTAAATATGTACAATATACATATTTGTATAATGTACAAATTCTAAATATGTAGAAAAATGTTTATAACTATTTTTGAAGTACCAAAAAATAAAAATTTGAGGAAGAGACCATAAAATTGGGTCACATGAATCCATCTTAAAGAAGTATATAAATGCCAACTATTGCTCTTAGTTATCAAGGTCAAATCGAGGGCAGCTAGGTGGTACAGTGGATAGAACACAAGCCTTGGAGTCAGGAGGACCTGAGTTCAAATCAGGTCTCAGACACTTAATAATTACCTAGTTGTGTCACCTTTGACAAGTCACTTAACCTTTCAAAAATAACAAAACAAACAAGCAAGCAAGCAAACAAGGTGGAATCATTGGAAAGTGACAGAGATTTAGGCAAAAGGGCAACAACAGAGCACTTATCAACCTCTACACAAGCACACAAACACACACTTACATACGTATTTCTATTTATACATCTATATATGGAGGACAGATATATATATATATATATATATATAAAATACATACACATGTACGTGCATATGTATGTTTATATATTTATATTATATATATATATATATCTTAATCTGTCTACAGAAATAGATTAATCAATATAGATCCAGTTTTTTTAAAGTCTATATGTGCCCTTTTTAAGATAGCTAGATAGATGATAGACAGAGAGATTGATAGTATTTGGGGGAAGCTACAAAAAAGTTTCACCCACTTGTCTTGGAAATGTAAATGTGTGGATTTAGATGTTTATGGCATATACAGCAGACAGGGAACTTCCTTAATACAAGCTAAAGAATTATTAAATTCTCCCCCACAGACTTGCCTGGGGGCAAGTTGCTTTCCACTGGCAGTTGTTTTGACTGACTGGTTTACATAATTAACTGATATGTGAAATATTTAATGACTCTAAGGGATGGAGAAAATCATTTGAAAAGTGAATATTAATTCATGGTTGAGAGAGGAAGCATGGCAAGAGGTGATATAGTATAGGAGACAAAGAATATGTCTCAGAGACAGGATTCAAGCCCCAACTTTTATACTGTGTCACTCACTGTTTTAGGTACAAGTAAAGAGCAGGTTGCTATCTGTACTAGTAAAGGAATTTCCTCAATGAAAATTTCCCATATAAATGAAATTCATGTTATTAAAGAAATCTAGTTTGTATGTGCTTTTTTTTTGATGGACAATAATTAATAATAACTGGCCTCTAAACTGTGAAGTCAGAGCCAGGAGAATCAGGAATCAAACAATTTTAATTTCAGTGTGAGAGAAACCATTTGCAAGTAAGAAGACAAATTAGACACATGCTGGGGTGATAGCCTAGAGGTAGATCTCAGTACTTATAGTAGGGTCTATGTGGTGAACTTTAGCCAGGCAATGAGGTGTAACAGCAACAATGTGACAAATTTGGGTTCTAGCAAAACTTAATGATCAGAATTTGTCTGAGCTTGTCCAGTGCTTGTCCAAGTAGAGACAACAATTGGTACTGGTTAAAAGAAATATTAATTATGTGATTTTGCCAAAGAATAAAGTCATCTAGAGGGTGAGCACAAAGGATTATTGTTATGCCAAGCTTAGCATGCAACTTACTTGCTAGGACTTAACTCTGAAAAACAGGGTATGGTATCTTGATATACTGAAATTCTCCTATAAAGATTATGATTGTCAGGGCTAAGAAAACAAATAACCTATATATCTATATATCTATATCTATATCTATCTATCTATCTCTATATATATATATATGTATATACATATATATATATATATATATGTATATACATATATATATTAAGCAACTATTATGTGCAGGTCATTCTGCTAAGTACCTGGGATAAAACATCAAAACAAACCCCACCCTTAAGGAATTTATAAATCCAGTAAAAAGGAAAAAAAGGAAAGAAAAACCACAACTTTTTTTTTAAAATTTGTGATCTCAAGTCCATGACCTACACCACCAGTTAATAGTTCAGATTATTTTACTTCCTAGAAAGGGAATGAGAAAACCCTAAATGCCTTCCAAAAGGTATTCAAATTCTCTATCATTAGTTACTTGATCCAAAAATTAAGTCTTTATTTATGGTCAGAGCTATAGATCAAATTGTTGTAGTGCTAGAAAAGGCCTTAAAAGAGCATTTATATCTGCTAGTTTATTTTGCAGATTAAGAAACTGAGTCCTAAGAAAAATTGGCTTTCTTCAAATCACAGGAGTAAGTAATGAATGAGGAAAATTCAAACTTGGAAATACTCTTTATTCTATGAATCCTGTTCTATGAATTCACTAAGGTCAATTTCAACTAAAAAAATTATCAAGTATCCACTATATCTGGAGTTCTGTGTTGTTCCTGCTATAAATATGAAAATTAAATTATTCATAATTTCTGCTCTCAGGAAGTCTCTAGGTCCATGTATGACTAAGGAGGTAAATGGAAAAGATATGTGTATATATATATATATATATATATATATATATACATATATATACATATATATAATTTATAGACCCAATTATTTGGTTTGAGTCATGCCACCCTTCTGATTGGAGAACAACAGGGTCTATAATCAGGAAGTATAAAAGGAAGTCTTGTGTATCCAATCTTAAGACACTTTCTGTGTTACAAGTCACTTAACCTCTCTCTCTGTCTCAGTTTCCTCAACAACAAAATAGGAATCATTATAGCACCTATCTTTTTTGTGAGGATCAAAGGATATATTTGTAATGTATTGAATACTAGTCTCTGGCACAAATTGGGTACTTGAATGATGATTTCCTTCAAATGAGATATTTGTAATCATTTAAAACATAATCTGTCACATGGTATTCTTAATAAAGAGGTGTTTCTTCTCCCACTCCAAGTCTTCAATGTTAGGAGTCTCAAACATTGGAGAACAAGTCATAGGTATCTGGGATATAGGTATCTGGCACAAATGCCCCAAAGAGCAAAGAGACTGTTTTTTTTTTTTTGATAGGATCTTTATTACTAGGAATGCCTAGAAGAAGTGTTCACCACACAATCTTGTTACTTCTAGATGTAAACTTGATGGGAACAATATTACATTAAGAAAAAGAATTATGAATCTGATTCTTCCCCCTCACTCAAGGTGGCATCGGGGAAATTATGCTTCTCCAGATTTTGGCAGCATAATTTTTATATTCTTGTTAGTACTTTGAAGTAAATATCCCCCTAGGAAAGCTAATTATTGTGAAGTGGTTAAATGGAACTGTTATTTGTAACAGATTCATAACAGTGGGGAGATACAGCCTGTTGGGGATCAAGTCTATAGCAGCACTAGAGAAGAACCCCCCCAAAATAAATCCTTAAAATAACTAAACTGAAAAAGTAGATGTGAACTTTCTGGCTCTGGGGAAATGAACAAGAGAACATATTCTATACATACCAAGAATAATATAGCTAAGGATAACGGGGGGGGGGACAATCATTTATTAAGGACCTCTTGTATGTTATAAATTGCTAAGTGATTTACAAATAGTATCTCATTTACCCTCATAACAACTGTTGGAAGAAGGGCTATGAATCTTATTTTATAGTTGAGGAAACTGAGCCAGGAAGAGATTATGTGATTTGATCAGTCATATAGTTTTAAATGCTTGAGACTGAATTTGGACTGAAGCCTTCCACTGAGTTCCTATAAACTGAGCCACTTAGTTACCCAAGAAGAAAAATAATTTTTCCCGATTGGAGGAGGTAGAGAGGTGTGAGAGAGATAAGGAGAGGGGCCTGGGGCCAATATCCAGAAATTTATGTTGGGTGTTCCAATGTCATAAAATTTCATTTAATCTTGAACAGCTGGAATACTGTTTGGATGTTGATCCATGAAAGGAATGATTTCTCTATGTAGAATTGTGCGATTTCGATATCTATGACTATCATTGAACCTGGCAATGAATTTATCTATTCTTTATTTTCACCCCTAACTATTTCTGCTTCATTATTGCCTGGAAAACTTGACATCACTAAACATTTAGTAGTTCTTTTTTGCTCTTTGCTTTTTCATATCTCTCTTAATGCTAGTTCTAGCCCTATGTTATTATTTCCTATTTATCTTGTACTTATCTTGCTTTTGCATAGTTATTTGCATGTTGTCTTCCCCTTTAGATTGTGATATCTTGGGGAGTAGGGATTGGAGGTTTATTTATTTATTTTGCTTTGGTTTCTTGATTCTTTTTTTCTCCCCAGTCTATACCATGGCTTCAGGTATGCAGCATATACTTGATAAATGCTTTTTGACTTGATTGTGATCTTTTATACTTAGTTTCCCTCCATATAAAGATAAGCAGTAATTTATTTATTAATTTTAAAAACTGTACTCTGAGCCAGAGTTTGCTGTAAAGAAATCAATGGAGACGAGAAAAAAAGAACTCTTGTACAATGATAGTCTTAAAAATATTGAGATTTTATTCTAGATAGCTTTCTCTGTCACTATCTCTGTCTCTATGATTCTCTACCTTTCTCCATCACTTCTCTCAATCAAAGAGCAACTTCAATAATAATATAAAATAAGCTTATAGTATCACTGTTTCCCTTTAGGTTTCTTGGATATTTGATAGAGCAAAACAAATGAGATCATGATATTTCATTAGTGTGTTTCTCTATTTAATATGCCAAACCTGTATGAACTTAAAACAGCACCTTTTCTCTATCTCTTTATCACACACACACACACACACACACACACACACACACACACACACACACACACAAACACACACCATCACAAACATAACACATACAGGAAAAGAAAAGAAAATGCACGTATCTGTGTATAAAAGGCCTTCATTGACTTTTCAGTTCTTTTAACAAGTGAAACTTCCTCCTTGTAATTAAATTTCCAGTTTTGAAAATAATTAGATCATAGAATATCTTAAAAAGTTTTGAATAACCCTGAAACCAGTATATGGTAACAAAACACTTCCTACATGGTACCACTAGATGCCGCCATTATACTTTCTAAAAGAACAAGCAAGCACTATAGCCTATTTTTTTTCCTCTTAAGTTTTATTTAATCATTCAGTGATAATATCCACAATTCTGCTAAATGAATATTTTTGGTGAATAGCAATTTCATTAAATTCTCTTATTGAGAAAATAGTATCCATCTGTTTACCATTTATTTTCAGAAAAAATGGAAGGAAATATGGGAAGGAAAGATTCTAACCATAAAAAGAAAAGTTTTAAGTTTTTACTATGCTAGGAAGGAGACAGTATACCTGACCAGCTGCTCCCATTCTGTATGCCCTCACCATTATTATATGAATGCACAAAACCTGACATTCTAGAAATGTATTTAGAGTTAGAAGTTCCCTGTTGGCTGGGAGAAGAAGGGAAGACCACATGTTTTTGGTGACTTTCTATCTCATGAGCTGCATGTTTTAACGGAAGAGATATAGTCTCAGTTACAAAATAGCTCCCATTATATTCTCTCCATCGCTCACTTAGCAGTGAATGATTTGCCTTTCTACTTCATCGAGAAAATGGGATGTTTGTCCTTCATTTTAGAAGAAGACCATGACATCAAGGAGGTGATGCCATCACATGGACATGAACTGGATTTGAGTGAGGGGATGCCATGCTAAGTTATTAACCTCATTTTCTCTTCAAGAGTCCTCTGGTCCAGTGGCCACATAGGAATCAGGATGACTAGAGATGGCCCTAGGTTTATGGCCTTTGGTCAAGTTGATTATTTTCACTAATTTTTAATTTCTTCTATAAAAACAAACCAAAAAAAGGGAATTTAATTATCTGGCCTTTGAAGTCCTTTCCAGATCTAGAGTCAAGATCTTAAAAATATTTTCTACCTTCTATGTTTCCACTTTCTTACCAGCCTCTTTATTGTCTTTTTTCAAAGGTAATCAATAACATCCCAATGGACAAAACCAAAAGCCTTTCTCAGTTAACAAATGGTGAGATTTCTATAAAAGCTAATGTTCTGATTAAAAGAGTTATTTTAATATAAAAAGGAAGAATTCTAGATACAAAATAGACAATTCAGACTCTAGAATGAGTTAGATTTGAATATCTCAGTACCATAAGCAAAGATCAGAGTAAACTGAATTTGCTTCCAGGACAGTATAAAAACCCTTTCTTTTCTGAATACAGATTATGAAGCATATTTTTAAATTTCATTTTATGTGAGATTTATAACTTTATCATGCTGTTTTTTCCCTGAATCATGACTATTATGGAAATGTTTTGCTTGACTGCACATCTATAATATATATATATATATATATATATATATATATATATATATATATATATCAAATTGCTAGCCTGCACAATGGGAGATTGATGAAGGGAGGAAGAGAGAGAATTTGAAACTCATAGTGCTAAAAATGAATATAATTATCTTTACACATACCTTGGGGAAATAAAAAACTAAATAAAAAGATACAAAAAATAAGGATCTCTTCTGCAGCAGATTAATTTAGAAAAGCACAAATATATATGAATATAATTGATGCTTTGCTTTATTTTAATTTATTTTGGTAAATATATCCTAATAATATTTCCTAATCCTATTAACAATTTAATCTATTTAATTTTAGTCTTTGGAGAGTGTTGCTGATCACTATGTATTTGACACTTCTATACTATACCATGCTCCACAAAGAATGTTGTGAGGATGTTGAGAATAGCGCTATCAAACCAAAATAGTCTATTTCCCAGTTGCTTTTTAATCTGATTTGGGTCACATGCTAGAGTTTTGTAGGGTTGCCCTATGTTTGTTGTCGATGCTAGAGAAAGGAATCTGCAGATTTATAAGTTGTCTTTGCCTTACATATAAACATCAAAAATGTATTATTTATTAGCATACTGTTTTGGGGGATTTTGAATTTCAGATTTTCTCTCTCCCTTCCATTCCTCTTACACCCACTGAGAAGAAAAACTGTTATCAATTATGCATGTGAAATCATGCAAAACAAAATTCCATATTAATCAAATGACCAAAAACAAGTTAGAAAATTATATTTGATCTTTTACTCAGAGTTTATCAGTTCTGTCTATGGAGGGAGATAGTGTTTTTCATAAACCCTTTGAAATTATCTTGGATCATTGGTTGTTTGTTTGGTTGGTTTTAGGGTTTTGCAAGGAAATGGGATTAAGTAGCTTGCCCAAGGCCACACAAGCTAGCAATTACCAAGAGTCTGAGTTCGGATTCGAACTCAGATTCTCCTGACTCCAGGGCCAGTGCTTTTTTCACTGAACCACCTAAGCAACCCTTGGATCATTGCTTTGATCAGAATAGTCAAGTCTTTTCCAGTTGATCATGATTACAATAACACTCTTGTTATGCACAATGATCTGTTTCTTTTCACTTTACCACAGGTCATTTAGGCCTTGCCAAATAGTTTTTTTTTTTTTTTCTGAAACTACTCTCCTCCTCATTTCTTATAGCACAATAATACTCCATCACAATCATAGGCCCTAACTCATTCAGCCAAGTCCCAATTGATGAATATTCCCTCAATTTCCAATCATTTGTCCGTATAAAAAGACACACACACACACACACACACACACACACACACACACAATCACATACATAATAATGCACACAGAGACACATAAGAACCTTTTTTTTTCTTTTTCTCTTTATGGTAAAGATCTAGTCACAGATTGTTTCCCTTAATGGTTCCCAATATTTGTTATTTCAGATAGATAGAAGATGATTCTTCAGAGTTGCTTTAATTTGCTTTTCTATAATCAGTTTCATTACATTTTACATTCATTCCTACTTCCCACCTTCAATAACTCCATCTGCATTTTTAGGGGGATGTATTCCTAGTGATACAGGAAATGTTTTTTAGAACCATTGCTACTGCTTTGCTCTTTGAAGAAATGTCTTACTAAAGAACTAAGAGATAATAAATCAGCAAAGCCTTGTCAACTACTCTTAAAAAGGTAGCCAGTAACATAGTTATTCTATAGAACCTTAATAGTAGTAGCAGCTACCACTCTGTTGACCCAACCTAACACTATGATTTGGGGGATAGGTGAATGCACCTGAAAAAAATGATTCATATTTTATTACAGCCATTTATGTATGCTAATAGCATGCAAGTAGTGTTTTATTATGAGAGGTGCTTTACAAATATTGTCCTCATTTTTCATATGAGGGAGGTCAACTGAGATTTAGTGACTTGTCTTGGATCAGTAAGTCAATCAATAAACATTCATTAAGCATCTATTACGATGCAGGATCTATCTTAAAGACTGAGGGATACAAAGAACCGCAAAATAAGCTCCTGATGTTACAATTATTCATGGAGACAACTTGAAAAGAACTATATACAAGCAAGTAATATGCAAAATAGAAAGAAAATAATAAACAGAGGGAAGGAAATAGTATTATGTGGTATTGGGAAAGGCTTGCTATAGAAGATGTGATTATGATCAGTCTGCCAGGGCAGAGTCAAGATGCCAATGTGTCAAGCTCCTGGAGTTTTTTTCCCCTGCCAAGGATAAATGAAGCCACTGAACAGACATTGAAGCTACACATCCGACCAAGAAAAAGAAAAGATCCAAAGAAGTTTTCAACAGCATTGTGGAGGATCTTCAGTGAAGGTCTGTCTCTCTGGGGAAGAAAAGCCAAGCTAGACTGAAAGGGGGAAAGTCATTGAGAGACTTTAAGTCACAGTGCAGTCCAGGTCCTGATAGGTTGATGACAGCCTAGGTCCAGGAAGCTAGATAGCAAGCCAGTAGGGAGGGTCCCAATCCCAAACACAGTCTGAATCCTGGAAATACTGGGGCAAAAGACAGGACCAGGCTGGGAACAAATCACTGCATAGGCAGAACCTGGACATGAAGGAGGAAATAAACCTCTGCAAAGTCAAGGCCTAGACTGCATGGGCAACATCTTGGTCAACAACAAGCCAGGGATCAGACCCAAGCCCCAGCACAAAAAAGCTTGGATCTATACTTCTTTTACCCCAGGAACTAAAACAATAAAGAGAAGCAGAAAAGCTAAAAGAGAGTTCAATATGGAAAACTATTTGGTAGATAAAGATGATAAAAAAATCATGTCAGAAGAAGAAATTAGTGAAAAATTACTCATAGGGGAAGTCTCAAAAGAGTCTATGAATTGGAATCAAATCCAAAAACTCGCAGAAGAGCATTAAAAAAAATTAAAGACCAAAGAAGAAAGGAAGAAGAAAAATGGAAAAAAGAAATGAGTAATGCATGAATATTTTTAAAAATTACCAAAGAAATCAACTCCTTTAAATAGGAAGCAAAAAAGAAAAAGAAAACCCTAAAAAGTAGAAATGAACAAATAGAAACCAATTAATCTACAAGATCCTATCAAACAAAATAAAAAGTGTGAAAAATTGAAGAAAATGTAAAGTACCTTTTAGGAAAAACAAATCAACTGGAAAATAGATCCAAGAGAGATTATCTATGAAATATCTGACTACTAGAAAGCCTAGATCAAAAAAAATGAACTTACAAAACATCATTCAGGAAATTATCAAGGAAAGACTGTCAAAATCTGTTAGAATAAGAAGACAATATAATCATTAAAAGAATACACAGAACTCCTCCAGAAAGAGAAGCCAAGATAAAAGCTCTTAGGGTTGTTAAAGCCAAATTACAGATTTCTCAAAGAAGAAAATATTGCAAGAAGAAAATAAAAATAATTTAAATACAAAGAAAGCACAATCAGACTCACACAGCACCTATTAGCATCAACATTGAAAGACCAGAAGACCAGAAATACCATATAACTGAGGACAGAGTGTCTGGGATTACAATCAAGAATTTACTACTCTGCAAAATTCAGCCTTTATTTTTTATTTATTTTTATTTTTTTTCATCCATATGCACATGTATAATTTTAAGTTACAAAATTTCCATTCCTTCCTCCCTTCCCACCCCCCTCCCCTCAGAGGTGAGCAGTCAGGTTAGCAATGTACATATATATTTTTGATAAACATATTTACAGATTAGTCATTGTCAGTATAAGTATTTAGAATTAAAGGGGAAAGATACATAAGAGATAATTTTTATAAAGTATTCATCATATTCTGAAGGGTTGGTTTTTTTGCTTTGTATTTCCTCATCTTCCTAGTATGGTTGTCCTAGCTCTCTGGATTGCTGAGAGCAGCTGCTTCCAACAAGGTTGATTATTTCACAATACTGTTGTTAATGTGTACATTGTTCTCTTGGTTCTACTTCCTTCACTCAGCATCAGATTCTGTAAATCATTCCATGGGTCTCTAGAGTCTGATCATTTGTTGTTTCCTATAGAACAATAATATTCCAAAGTATTCATGTACCATAATTTGGTCAGCCATTATCCAATTGATGGACATCCCCCTCAATTTCCAATTCTTTGCCACCACAAAAAGAGTTTCTATGAATATTTTGAAACAGTTGAAATTTTTGTCATTTTTTATGAATTCTTCTTGGTAAAGATCTAGAATTAGAATTGCTGGGTCAAAGGCAATTACAGTTTTATTGCTCTTCGGGTACAGTTCTGAATTGCTCTCCAGAAAGTTTGGATCCATTCACAACTCCACCAGCAGTGCATCAATGTTCCAATTCTCCCATATCCTCTCTAAAATTGGTCATTTTCCCTTGTTTCTCATCTTGACCAATCTGAAAAATATGAGGTGATACTTCATTGTTGTTTTAATTTGCATTTCTCTGATCAATAATGATTTGGACATTTTTTCTTATATATAGCTTTAATTTCTTCATTTGAAAACTGGGTATTCATAACTTTTGAACATTTTTCAACTGGGGAATAACTTGTAACCTTATAAATTTGATGAAAATCTCTATATATATTAGAAATGAGAACTTTATCCTAACTCCTTGCTGTGAAGATTTTTTCCCAGTTTTTGCTTTCCTTCTAATTTTTGCAGCATTGATTTTATTAGTGAAAAAACATTTTAATTTAATGTAGTCAAAATCATTCATTTTACATTTTATATGTACTCTAATTCTTGTTTGGTTATAATTTTATCCCCTTTCATAGATCTGAGAGATAGATTATTTCTTGGTATACTAATTTATTGATGTTGTCACCCTTTATGTCTAATCCTGTACTCATTTTGATCTTATTTTGGAATAGGGTGTGAGAGGTGGATCTATACCTAGTTTTTGCAATACTATAAGCCAGTTTTCCCAACAATTTTTGTCATATAGTGAGTTCTTATCCCAGAAACTGATGTCTGTGTTTGTCAAATAGTAGATTGCTATAGTTATTTCCTACAATTTCTTTTGAATGTATCCTAATCCACTGATCCATTACTCTATTGTTTAACCAATACCAGGCAGTTTTGATGACTGCTGCTTTATACTATAGTTTTAGTTCTGGTAGAGCTAAGTCACCTACCTGTCCTTTTTTTTTTCATAAATTCCCTTGCTATTCTTGCCCTTTTGTTGCTCCAAATGAATATTGTTATTATTTTTTTCTAATTTATCACCATTAATATTCAATATAGCATTAGAAATGTTAGCTGTAGCAATAAGAGAAGAAAAAGAAATTGAAGGTCTCAGAATTGGCAATGAGAAAGCAAAGTTTTTACTCTTTGCATATGATATGATGGTATACTTAAAGAACCTGAGAAAATCATCTTTAAAAATGCCTTGAAACAATTAAATTCAGTAAAGAGTAGGATATAAAATAAACCTACATAAATCATCAGTATTTCTATATATGAACAACAAAATCCAAGAACAAGAGAGAGAGAGAGAGAGAAATTTCATTTAAAGTAACACAGACAATATAAAATACTTGGGAATCTACTTCCCAAGACAATTCCAGAAATTGTGTGAACACAATTTTAAAGTTCTTCTCACCCAAATAAAGTCAGATTTAATAATTAGAAAAATATCAATTACTCATGGTTAGATAGAACTAATAAAATAAAAATGACAATTCTACCCAAATTAAATTACTTATTCAGTGTCATACCAATCAAACTACCATAGAAATACTTTATAAAGATAGAAAAAATAGTAACAAAATTCTACAGGAGCAACAAAAGGTGAAGAATAGCAAGGGAACTGATGAAAAAATTAAAAAGAAGGTGGCTTAGTTCTACCAAATCTAAAACTATACCATAAAGCAGCAGTCCTCAAAACTGCCTGGTACTGGTAAAGAAACAAAGCAATGGATCAGTGTATTAGGACAGGGTCAAAAGAAACCACAGTAAATGATTGCAACAATCTACTGTTTGACAAACCCAAAGACATCAGCTTCTGAGATGAGAACTCACTATCTGTGAATGACAGCAAGCTCACACCTCAGCCCCTAGGTGCTTGTTCTATGGGGGCCACAGCCTGCCACCAAGGTCTGAATATGGTCAAAGCCCCAGAGTCCCATCCCAGCCATAGAGGACAGACCTCGACAGGCTCCCTTCACTCCTTTAACTTCCATAGCCTGAGTTTTCAGGATGCAGCTGCAGGGCGACTCCCTGTTGGGTGGCTCCACAGACCTGCTTCTGTTTCCTGGGATGGGCTGTGCTGATCTATAGAAAAGGAATAAATTTATGCTCAAACAAGAATTAGAGCACATTACATACTACAAAATGAATGATTTTGACTATATGAAATTAAAAACTTTTTGCACTAATAAAACCAATGCTGCCAAAATTAGAAGGAAACCAGAAAGATTGGAAACAATCTTAACAAGTAAGAGTGCTGGTAAAAGTCACATTTTTAATATAGATAGAGAATTGCATCAAATTTATAAGGTTACAAGTCATTTCCCAATTGAAAAATGGTCAAAAAAAATGAACAAGCAATTTTCAAATGAAGAAATTAAGAGCAATAAAGAGCAATAAAACTGTTCATGCCCTTTGACCCAGCACTTTCAATTCTAGGAATTGATTAATTAATATTTTATGTTAATTAATTGATTAATTAATATTAGATATATTAGGAATGCCCATCAATTGGCTAAACAAGTTGTTATGTGAAGTCTATGGAATGCTATTGTTCTATAAGAAACCATAAATGACCAGACTCTAGAGAAACATAGAACAATTTAAAGTATCTGTTGCTGAGTGAAGAAAGTAGAACCAAGAGAACAATGTACTCATCACAGAGAGAGAGTGAGAGAGAGAGAGAGAAAGAGAGAGAGAGAGATACCAACCCTTCAGAATTTGATGAACTCTTTATAAAAATTATCTTTTAGTGGGTAGCTAGGTGGCACACTGGATAGAGCACTGGCCCTGGAGTCAAGAGTACCTGAGTGTGGTCTTGGGCAAGTCACTTAACCCCTTTGACTTGCAAAAAAACCTAAAAGAAAAAAATTATCTTTTATGTATCTCTTTACCTTAATCCTGATTCCTCATACCAAAAATTACTAATCTGTAAACAAATTTATAAAAATATGTAGGTACAATGCTATCCTGACCATTCCCTGTTGAGGGGAGGGGATGAAAGGAAATTTTGGAACTTAAAAATATAGATGTGTATATGAATGAAAAGGAATAAATAAATTTACATAAAATGGTAATAACAATGGGCATCCTTGTTTCAGTCTGATTTTATTGGAAATGTACCAAGTTTATTCCAAATTATATAATTTGTTGATGGTTTTAGATAGAGATTATTTATTATTTTAAGGAAAAATTAATTGATTCCTAAACTTTTTGGTGTTTCTAATAGGAATGGATATTATATTTTATAAGTGACTTTTTCAACATTTCTTGAGATAATCAAATGATTTCTGTCAGTTTTGCTATTAATATGTTCAATTATGTTGAGTGTTTTCCTAACATTGAACTATCTCTGCCTACTGGTATAATATACTTGATCACAGTGTTTAATCCTAGTAATAACTTTCTATAATCTCATTGCTAAAATTTTATTTAAGATTTTTGCATCAATATTCATTAGGGAGATGGTCTATAATTTTCTGTTTTGGTTCTTCCTGGTTTAGGTATCAGGTAGAATTAGGTAGAACTCTTCCTCTCCAATTTTTTAAAATAGTTTATGTAGCATAGGAATTAATTGTTCCTTAAATGTTTATTAGAATTTGGTTATAACAGCCCTTGGAGCTTTTATCCTGGGGTCTTTTTTGGGAGGAATTCTGTGGATTTTTTCAATGGTTATGTTGTTTTATTTTTCTAGTAGATTTGGACAGTTTTCTCTTATAATTTACTGCATGATGTTTACCCGGTTCTTTTTTTGACCTAGGCTTTTAGTAGTCCAGTGATTCATAGATTGTCTCTGCTCGATCTATTTTCTATGTCATTTATTTTCCCTAAAAAGTAGTTTACATTTTCTTCAATTTCTTCAATCTCTTTGATGGCATCTTATAGTCTTGTAGATTCATTTTTTTCTACTTGTTCAATTCTAGTTTTTAGAGTATTATTTTCTTCAATTACCTTTCATGTTTCCTTTTTTAAAAGTATTGAATTCTCTTGTCAATTTTTCATAATTTTCCTGCATGACTCTCATTTAATTTTGCCATTTTTCTTTTTCTTCTCTTTTTTTGATTTTTAATTCTTTTTTAAGGTCTTCAATGAGTTTTTGTATTTGAGTCCAATTTATAGATTGCTTTGATACTTCCCCTGTGTGTTATTTTTCACTAGTTTCTTCTTCAGACATGGTATTTTTATCCTCTTTGTCTATAAAGTAGTTTTCTATAGTGAAGACTTTTTTTTAACTTTTTTGTTCATCATTGTTGTTGTTTTAGCTCTGCTCTGAGGTACAGACTTATTTTTTTTTTTTGCTCATACTGGGGTCTGATTCCTGACTTTTCACTGGCCAAGATATTGCCTATGTGGTCCAGACCTTTGCCTATGCTGAGGTTTGTCTACTCCTTTATGACCATGTTCTGATTTAGCAGTGGTTTGTTCCAGATCCAGTCCTGTCTTTTGCTCCAGTGTTCCCAGGGTTTTGACTTTGTTTGGGGTGGGGATTCTCCCTACTGGCTTGCTAACTAATTGCTAGGATCTCTACTGTTTTCAAGCTCTGGGGACATGGATTGGTCTGTGGTTAAAAGCCTTCTTCTGGCTTTTCTGTCCTCCAGCCTCCTGGGTTTTAGTTCCCCTTTTCCTCCCCTTAGAGACAGAACTTCACTGAAGATCCTCCATGATACCTACTGTTGAAAACTTCTTTGAATTTTCTCTTTTTCTTGGTGGGATCTGTAGTGTGAATGTCAGCGTAGAGGCGTCATTTATCTTTAGTAGGGAAAGGCTCTGGGAGCAAGTTAGTTTAAGCCACTATCCTGGTTCTGCCCCAGAAGTACAAAATTCAGCATTTACTGTCTGGGGGAAAATGGGTATTCAATGAAATAGAGTACTTCCAACATTTCCTGACCACAAGACCATAATTGAACAGAGAATTGAACCAACAAATACATAACTCAAGAGATGCATTAAAAGTTAAAGGATTCATGAAAAGAGGAAGGAAAAAATAAAACAAAACAAATGTTGTTCAAGACCATCAAATTGGGGGAGGCTAGGTGGCATAGTGGATAAATCACCGGCCTTGGAGTCAGGAGTACCTGGGTTCAAATCCGGTCTCAGACACAATAATTACCTAGCTGTGCGGCCTTGGACAAGCCACTTAACCTTAAAAAAAAGGCCATCAAATTGTATACAGCTTTAAAAGGGAAGATAAAATATATATAAAACTCTTAAGAACTGTACTTCTCTTAGGATAATTAAAGGGTGGAATATAATTTAAGACAATTGACTTAGAGAATATGGGTATGGTTGGATCTCCTTGAAGAGGTCCAAGGTGACATCACTATATTTGAGACAAAAAGCCCAACCCTGATGAAAAGCAGGCATCTTTACTCTAAACTTACATGTTTTGGTTTTCGTTGACCTACTCTAATTCTGCTGTACTCACAGTGTTTAGCATTTTCTCTTATGAAGGCATTATAAGCTGGGTAGTGCTGAATCAGTGTCTCCTTTAACTGACAATCAATTGTAAAGTTCTTAAGTGAGACCTTCAGAGCATCCCAGTGCTTAGAGCCCTTTGAGACTCTTACAGTTAATTAAATCAGGGTTTGATTTAATCCATACTTTATTTAACAAGGGGTTAAGTATCCTAGGTGGGAAGGGGGTGTGGGAAGTGTGGGAGAAAATATGCTTGAGGGGAGCAGTACAAAAAGTTCATGAAATGATTTGCCTTTGGATGACACTTTGGCTTATGAGGATTGTGTGCCCTTGGAAGGTACTTGAAAAAGGAAGAAGATAAAAAAATGATTATATTTTGATATAAGTAAAGAATTGCAAAATGCACTTGTAATGAATAAGAAAAGGGGAGGGTACTTAATGACTATGAGGCAATTCTGCTTATCAAACAATCAAGCAATCAAGCAACTTGTGATGGTATATTGATAACACTGAGTTCAAAATCTGATTGATAATACTTGATTAACAGTATTTGAGAGATAACAGGTGAAGAGGCAAAAGATTTATAATTTTAGAGAAAAAGAAGGGAAGATGTGAAAAATTAGTGAATTCTATCCAATAGATTTGACCAACAAAAAAATAAGATGCATTCTCCCATGGGTTTCAAAGTCTATTCTACTCTACAGTGAAGGGGGTTGGTGGGGAAGGGAAAGATAAGGGGAGAAGGGACTGAGAAAAAGGAAGGTGAATGTGTAAGTGAAAATAAACTTCAATTTTAAAAGGAAAAATTAAAGGGCATAGGGTATTTTGGTGAGAAGGAATAAGAGAAAAGAAAAGGGAGAAATATAAATGGGGAAAGATAGTATGAAGGGAAATACAGAATTAGTAACTTTAACCATAAATGTGAATGGAATGAATTGTCCTATAGAATGGAAACAAATAGCAGAATGAATTAAAAACCAGTTTCCTACAATATGTTGTGTACAAGAAACACATTTGAAACTGAGAGATATGCACAGGATAATTGTTAAAGTTTGGAGCAAAATATATTATGCTTCGGCTGAAATAAATAAATCAGAGGTAGCAATCCTGATCTCAGATAAAGCAAAAACTAAAATGGATATCATTAAAAGGAATAAGGAAGGAAACTACATTTTATTAAAAGGTACCATTGGTAATGAAGCTATATCATTATTAAACAAGAATTTACCTAGTGGTAAAACATACAAATTCCTAGAGGAAAAGTTGAGAAAATTATAAGGAGGCATAGACAATAAAGCTTTAATAGTGGGTGATCTCAACTTACCTCTCTCAAAACTAGATAAATTTAACCACAAAATAAACAAGAAGGAAGTTAAGATGGTAATAAAACCTTAAAAATAAAACCTTAAAAACTTAGATATAAAGGACCTTTCAAGAAAACTGAATGGCAATAGAAAAGATTATACCTTTTACTCTGCAGTACATGACACTATACCAAAACTGACTATGAACTAAAGCATAACATTCTTATAATAAAATGCAGTAAGGCATAAATAATAAATGCATGCTTCTCATTCCATTATGCAATAAAAATTGCATATAATAATGCATCACAGAAAGATAAGTAAAAGATAAGTAAAAATTAATTCTAAACTAAATAACTTAATTTTAAGGAATGAACGGATCAAAGAAAATCATAGAAATAATAATTATGTCCAACAAAATGGTAATAATGAGATACCCTACCAAAATTTATGGGATGCAGCCAGGACAGTTTTGAGGGAGAAATTGATTTCTCTTACTGCTTATATGAATAAAATAAAGAAAGAGGAGACCAAAGAATTGGATATGCAACTAAAAATGCTAGAAAAAGAGTAAATTAAAAATCTCCAATTAAATACCAAATTAGAAATTCTGAAAATCAAAGGAGAGATTACTGAAATTGAAAGCAAGGAAATGATTATCTAATAAATAAAACTAAGAGGGGTGGCCAGGTGGCTCAGTGGATAGAGCACCGTCCCTGGAGTCAGGAGTACCTGAGTTCAAATCTGGCCTCAGACACTTAATAATTACCTAGCTGTGTGGCCTTGGGCAAGCCACTTAACCCCATTGCCAGGCAAAAAGCCTAAAAAAAACCCCAAAAAAACTAAGAGCTGTTTTTGTTTTTTTGAAAAGGCCTTTGGTTAATTTGAATTAAAAAAAGAAAGATCACCAAATTACCAGTATCATCAATGAAAACAGTGAACCAATGAGGAGATAATTAAAGACATTATTTGGAGCCAATTTGTTGAATTATAGGCCAATAAATTTGATAACCTGAGTGAAGGGAATGAATATTTACAAAAATAAAAACTGCCCAGATAAGCAGAAGAGGAAATAACATATTTACATAACCACATTCCAGAAAAGAAATTGAAGAAGCCATCAATAACATTCTAAGAAAAAGTCTCCAGGTCCATATGAATTCCACCAAACATTTAAGGAACTAATTCCCATTCTGAGAAAACCATCTTTAAAAATAGGAGAAGGATTTCTGCCAAATTTCTTTCATGACAACAACATGGTGCTGATCCCAATACCAGGAACAACGAAAACAAATGAAAATTAAAGAACAATCTTCCCATTGAACATTGAGGTAAAAATATTAAATGAAATTTTAGCAATTAGATTACAGCAAGTTATTACTAGGGTAGGATTTATACCAGATAGGCAGGGATTGTTCAATATTAGAAAAAGTACTCAACATAATTGAACATATCAATTGAAAAACCAACTGAAATCATAAGATTATCTTCGGGCAGCTGGGTGGCACAGTGGATAGAGCACCAGTCCTGGAGTCAGAAGTACCTGAGTTCAAATGCGGCCTCAGGCACTTAATAATTACCTGACTGTGTTACCTTGGGCAAGTCACTTTACCTCATTGCCTTAAATTAAAAAAAAATTAAATAATGTCAGAAATCATATGATCATCTCAATAGACATTGAAAAAGGCTTTGATAAAATACATCATTCATTCATTCCTACTAAAAACACTAGAAAATTTAGGAATAAAGGAGCTTTTCTTTAAAATAATAAATAGCATCTATCTAAAATCATCACCAAATGTTATATGTAATGGCAATAATGGCAATAATCTCAGAGCATTTCCAATAAGATCAGGGTGAAACAAGAATGCTCATTATGATCATTACTATTCAATATAGTACTAGAAATGTTAGCTTTAGCAATAAGAGAAGAAAAAGAAATTGAAGGAATCAGAATTAGCAATGAGGAAGCAAAACTTTCACTTGTTGCAGATGATATGATGTTATACTTAGGGAACCTGAAAAAATTATCTAAAAAACTTCTTGAAACAATTAACAAATTTAGCAAAGTAGCAGGATATAAAATAAACCCACATAAATCATCAGTCTTTCTACATGTAAAAGCAAAGCCCAAGCGCAAGAGAGATAGAAAGAGAAATTCCATTTAAAGTAACCGCACACAATATTAAATACTTGGGAATCTGTGTCCTAAGACAAACTCAGAAACTGTATGAATACAATTATAAAGCACTTCTCACCCTAATAAAGTCAGATCTAAGTAGTGGGAAAATGCCAACTGCTCATGATTAGATGGAGCCAATAGAATAAAAATGATAGTTCTACCCAAATTAAATTACTTTTATTCATTGTCATACCAAATAATTATTTTATCAAGCTAGAAAAATAGTAACAAAATTCAACCAGAGAAACAAAAGGTCAAGAATAGCAAGGGAACTGATAAAAAGGTGTAAAGGAAGATGGCCTAGTTCTACCAAATCTAAAACTATACCATAAAGCAGCAGTCATCAAAACTTCCTGGTACTTATTAAGAAATAGACTAATTCCTAAGTGGATTAGGATAGGTTCAAAAGAAGAATAGTAAACGGCTACAGTAATCTACTGTTTGTGAAGCCCAAAGAACTCTCTTTTTTGTCAAAAATTGCTGAGAAAACTGGAAAATTGTGTGGCAAAAATTCAGCATAGACCCATATCTCTCATCCTATACCAAAATAAGGTCAAAATAAGGAACAAAATGGGTGATACCATAGATAAATTAATAAACCAAGACTATAATCTTTCTATCAAATCTATGGAAAGGGGGCAAATTTATGAGCAATGAAGAAAAAGATAGCATTATAAACTTCAAAGTGAATGATTTTAATTATATTAAATTAAAAAAACTTTTCACTAATAAAATTAATACTGCCAAAATTAAAAGGAAATCAGAAAGCTGGAAAACAATCTTCACAACTAGGAGTTCTGATAAAGGTCTCATTTCTAAAGTATGTAAAGAACTGTATCAAATTTATAAGGTTGCAATTCATTCTCCAATTGATAAATGGTCAAAAAATATGACCTTATTCCACCAAACAACCTATTGCCTTAAATTCTCAAATTGCCTTAAGTTTTCAAATGAAGAAATTAAAGCTATATGTAATCAAATGAAAATATGCTCCACATCGTTATTGATCAGAGAAATTCAAATTAAAACAACTCTGAGGTATCACCTCACACCTCTCAGATTGGCTAAAATGATAAGGGAAAATGATCAGTATTGGAGAGGTTGTGGAAAGATTGCTACATTAATGCATTGCTAGAGGAGCTGTGAACTGATCTAACAATTCTGGAGTGCAATATGGAACTATGCCTAAAGAGCAATAAAACTGTTCGTATCCTTTGACCTAGGAACTCCAATTCTAGACTGACATCCAGAACAAATCATAAAAAATGAGAAAAGTCCCACCCTTTCCAAAATATTCAGAGCAGCTCTTTTTGTAGCAAAGAATTAGATATTGAGGGGATGCCCATCAATTGGGGAATGGTTAAATAAATTATATTACATGAATATTATGAAATACTAATATTTTATAAGAAATAAATCCTCAGACTCCAGAGAACCATAGAATGAATTTCAGTATCTAGTGCTCAGTGAAGGGAGCAGCAGAACAGGAGAACAAGGTTCACATTAACAATAGCATTGTGAGATGATCAATCTTGATGGATGAAGATGCTCTCAGCAGTTCAGAGAGCTAGTATTAAACAGTATTAGACCAGTTATGGACAATGCAATCCCCATCCGGAGGAGAAAAAATAAAAAACATATAAACAAAAAAAAATCCTTCAGAATCCATTGAACACTGCATTCACCTTTTTTAAAAAATATTTCTTATGTGTTTCTTTTCCTTAATCCTAGTTCTTCATACTGAAAATGACTAATCTATAAAAAGCTTAACACAAATGTGTATGTACAATATTAAATCAACCTGAGTGCTGGCCATTGAGGGGAGGGGGGTTAGAAAGGGAGGGTGGAAGGAAATTTTGTAACTTAAAAATATACATAGGCGTATGGATGTATGTTGAAAAACAATCATAAAATATATTTGGAAAAAAATAAAATATAAATAAATAAGAGAATAAACACTGTCAAGAGAACAAAAACAATGTGATTTTAGTAGGTACTTGAAGATATTAAAGGAAGCCTTGAAACGCTGAATGAATATGAAGGGCTTTGAATGCCACAGCACTTCATACTTGACCCTGGAGCTGATACACAGTCAGTGGATTTCATTCAGTAGGGAGCTAACATAGACCCACACTTTAGGAAAATTACTTTGATGGATGAGTGGAGAATACACTAGAGTAAGGATAGACTTGTGGCAGAAAAGAAGAGCCAATTAGCTGTCAGGGAAGAGGAAATGAGGTCCTCCCCCAGAGTGATAGGAGTCAGAGGAGAGAACAGGCATACTCTAGAGACGTAGCAAAGTTCAAATCTATAGACCTTGATAACAGATTGCAGAAAGTTATGAACTTTCAGAATGTTCCAGATAACTTTCCACTTCCCATCAGCAGCTCTGGTTTATTTAGACTCCACAAAAGAAAATGCTCTGAATGCATAATTTATTCCATGGTTTCCCTCTTCCTTTCCGCTTTCAGCTTTCTTTAAGGGGCAGCTAGGTGGTGTAGTAGATAAAGCACAGACCTGGAGTCAGGAGGAACTGAGCTCAGATCCAGTCTTAGACACTTAATAATTACCTAACTGAGTGACCTTGGGCAAGTCACTTAACCCAATGCCTTGTAAAAAATAAACTTTCTTTTATTAGATTATAAACTCCTTAAGGGTATAAGCTGTTTTTTTATCCTTATTTGTATCATCAATGCTTAGTACATCATCACACATAGTACATAGTAGTTGTTTAATAAATGTCAATTGAATTGGATTATGATGGAGAAAATGTTAGAGAGGGAGTGAGCAGTCAAAAATGACACAAGTTTCAAAACTGGTGGTCTGGGAGGATGGTGGTAGATTTGACAGTACTAAAGAAGTTTGTAATCAGTGAGGATTTAGTCAATGGGAGAGAAAAATAATATCAGTTCTGGACACATTAAAGAGTTTAAAATATCTATTGCGTAATCAGTTCAAGAAGGCTATAGGCATTTAGAGATATGAAATCTAAAGTAAACAGGGAGGTTAGGGCAGAATAAGCACATTTGAGAATCATTATGGTAGAAATGATACATGAATCCCTGGCTGTTGATGTCTTCAAAAAATGAAACAGTATAGAGGGAGAATAGAAGAGAAGTGGGACCAGATCAGAATTCTGTGGAATACTCACTGATAAATGATCTGAATGGACATATAGTAAAGTAGATCAAGAAGGGACAGTCAGATAGATAGGAGGAGAACCTGTAGAGAGTAGTCTTGAAATGAATAAAGAGAGCATCAAGGAGAAGAGGTTTATTAACCAATATGCATAGGTATACAGAGGTCAAACAGGATGAATACTGAAAAAAGGTTATGGTATTTCACTCTTAAGAGATCATCGGAAAATTTGGAGAGAACAGTTTGGACTGCATGATGAGACTAGAAGTCAGACCATATGGATCTTAAAAGAGAGGGTAGGAGAGGAAGTGGAGGGACCTAGGTTATTTTACTTTCTCCAGGAGTTTAGTCACAAAAAGGAATAATATAGGATGACAATTATCTGGGATGGAGAAAGTGAACATTTGGTGGTAGGAGGGAATCAGGGAGATATGGGTATGTTTGTAGACAATAAGGATACAGTCAATAGACAGGGAGAGATTGACTATAATTGAAAAAGTAGATATAATAGAGGATACTATATGCTGGAAAAGAAAGGACAGAATGGAATAAATTGTGCATGAAGAAAGATTGTCAAGGAGAAAGGCCAACTCATCATTTGTGACAGGAGGGAAGGAGGAGCTAGTACCACATTCATGGAAAATGTCTGAAACCATATTAAAATTCAGTTTTTCCTCAATCTAGGTATAAAGTTATATACATTGAACCATCTATTTACCTCTATTCAGTCCTTCTCAAAATTCCTTGAGGAAATATACTGTTTTTTATCTGTATGTAATTGGTTTATATTTATCCTGAAGAAGAGAAAACTTAGGGGAATCTACTGTGGCTTCAGCTATATAAATGGCAGTACAAATCAAATTTTACTAGTTGACCATAGACAGAATTAAAAGCAAAGAATAGGTCCATTTGATTGCAGAGAAGCAAATTTTTGGTGAGTGTAAAGAAAAATTTCCTAAATATTAGAACAATATATGATTTGTTACATCTCTGACATTCTGTGATTCTGTTTCCCTCTCTTTATTGCTCAACATATTTGTCTTTCATATCATATTTTCAGCTGTTTCACTGGCAATCATGAAATAAATTCCTCCAGAGCTAGTAAAAGTAGCCACAGAGTTAAAAAGGTAATAACTCCAAAATGTGTAGCATATGGCTAGAAAGCTCGTAATATTAAAAGTCAAATATTCACCCACCTATTAAGAAGCCTACAGGATTCTAAATTTGATCAGCCAACGCCATTTAAAAATAGTTTTTCCTATCACGTATCTGGGCACATCTTACTGTTGAGGGTGGTTAATAAATCTGCTTTATTTGGCAAAGGAAATAAGCCTGTCTCACAGAAAGATAATGTAATTCTGCTTGAGACCAATAAGAACCCTGTTAAGTTTGTGTTATCTTAGTAAATGTGAAATATGAACCATGTTTATGAAAAGTAGTTGGAGCATGAAACAAAGTTAGATATCTTTTGCTATTGTTTCTCTTCCACTTACTCTAACAAAAGTAACAGTTTATCAGAAAATCAAATGACAACATTGACAAGAAGAAAATAAATTGTTGCAGCAATTCTGTCCAAAAACTGTAGGGGCAACTGGGTACTTAGTGATGGAAAAGAGTACATGATAGGAATCAGATAGTCTACAGATTCAAGTCCCCAGATTCATTAGTTTTGCTCTTCCTTCCTCTTGCCAAAACTCTTAGTAATTTCATACTATTGAAATATTTAGGTCTTTGAGATTTCCTAGCTGATCAAGATCATTTTTGATCTTAATAATTAATAGCAAACAACATGATATAGAGGAAAGAATAGTAAATTTGGAGTAAGGGGACCTGAGTTTGAATCCTCTCTCTCTAGGAATTTCTGTGTGATTATGGGAAAATTACCTAACTCCTTTGGGTCTAAGTTTCCTTGCCCCAAAAATAAGGGAACTGGAGTAATTTTTTCAGGCCTCCTTGCTTTATAGACTTGATCTCTGATATTTTTCTCCACAAAATAGTATCTGAAAAAGTTCTCAGCTTCCCTAACTTTATTACTTATTATTGATATATTCATGTTAAGTTAAAACCTTTCTAGGAGAAGACTATACATTGAGATGAAAAGTCTTCTTAGTCATTACTATTAACTTTTTGGAGCAATATTCTCAAAGGGCACTACAAAACCAAAACTTCTGGGAAAACTAGAAATTAATATTTCAGAAACTAGGCATAGACCAACATATTACATGCTATACCAAGATAAGGTCAAAATGGATAAATGACTTGGACATAAAGGTTGATATCAAAAGCCAATTAAGAGGGTTGGCTAGGTGGTATAGTGGATAAAGCACACACCCTGGAGTCAGGAGTACCTGGGTTCAAATCTGGTCTCAGACACTTAATAATTACCTAGCTGTGTGGCCTTGGGCAAGCCACTTAACCCTGTTTGCCTTGCAAAAGCCTGAAAATAAAAGAAATAAAAAAGTCACCTAAGAGAGAAAGGAATAATTTTACTGGCAGATCTTTTGCAGAGGGAAAGAATTCATAACTCTATCAAAAAGATAGAGATTTGAAATTGTGCAATATGCATAATTTCAATCACATAAATTTAAAAAAAATTGCACAAGCACTCTCAATGTAAACAAGAGTAGAAGGAAAACAGAAAGCTAGGGAACGATTTTTATAGTTAATGTTTCTGATAAAGGCCTCATTTCTAAAATATATAGAGAACTGAATCAAGTTTATAAGAACACAGGCCATTCCCTAATTGTTAGTGGGTTAAAGGATGTGTGAAAAGGCAGTTTTCAAATGAAGAAATCAAAACTATTTATAGGCACATGAAATTTGCTCTTAATTACTATTGATGAGAGAAATATAAATAAAAGTAATTATTTTACAGTTATCAGATTGACAAATATAACAGAAAAAGAAAATAATAAATGCTGAATGGGATGTGAGAAAACTGAGGCACTAATGCATTTTTGCTGGAGTTTTAAATTGATTCGATCCTTTTGGAGAACAATTTTGGAGGAATTTGTTGCTGTAACAACAACATTGTGTGATGATCAACTATGACAGACTTGGGTATTCTCAGTCATAGAGTGATCAAAGAGAATTCCAAAAGACATGATGTAATATATCATTTAAATTCAGAGAAAGTACTATGGAGTCTTATTGTAGCTGAAAGCATACTATTTTCATATTTGGAGCAGTAATTTTGTAGGATAGAGTGTCTGTGTGTGTGTGTGTGTGTTTGTATGTGAGTGTTTCTTTGTGTTGTTTCTTCAACATACCACTCTAACCTAATATTCTTCCTGAATGCATAGCCTAACTATAACCCAAACTATAGTTACACAACTGTGCACATCTGTTGATCCAGCAAAACCACTATTAGGTCTTTATCCCAAAAAGATCATGAAAAGGGGGGGGAGAATTCACATGTACAAAGTTATCTATTGCAGCTCTTTTTGTGATAGCAAAAAATTGAAAATTGAGAGGATGCTTGTCAATTGGGAAATGACTAAACAAGTTTGTAGTGTATGAATGTAAAAAAAATTTTATTGTTCTGTAAGAAATAATGAGCAGATGGATTTAAGGGGAAATTGGAAAGACATACATTAACTGATGCTGAGTGAAAAGCAGAACCAGGAGAACACTGTACATGGTAAAAGCAAGATTGTGTGATGTTCAACTATGATAGACTTGGCTCTTCTCAACAGTATGGTGATTAAAGAAAATTCCAAAAGACTTGTGATGGAAAATGTCATACATGTTCTGAGAAAGTACAATAGATTCTAATTGTAGCTGAAAGCAAAGTATTTTCACCTTTTAAATTCTTTTTCTTTCTTATGTTTTTTTTCCATTTTGTTCTGATTCTTCTTTCACAGTATAATTAATATGGAAATTTGCTTAATGAGACTGTGCATGTGTAGCATATATCAAATTACTTGCTATCTTGGAGTAAGGTGAGGGAAGGGTGGGAGAAAATTTGGAAATTAAAATTTTATAAAAATGAATTTGAAAACTTCTTTTACCTGTAACTGGAAAATGAAATATTATTAATATTTATGGATATATATTATATTAAAATATAGGAAAAATAATTTCATGTGATTAATTTATTTGATGCAACTATTTCACAAATTGTTTAACTGGTAAAAAATAAATTCTGAATCTTAGAAGTCTGGATGTGAATGATTTCTTAAAGGAAAAATGTTAACATTTAGGACATTATCAACATTGCTCCTGCCGAGTATCATTTTTAGGAAATTTATACTCAAGTGTAACATTCCTATAAAAGTAATTTATTCTTGCTGTGAAGCAATAGTTTTGCAGGGTGATGTGTGTGGTTGTGTGTCTGCTTTCCTTCAAATCTTCATCATGATCATTTTGTTTTACAAACTTCTTATTTTAATATTATCACAATTATCTGTTTTATATTTTATAGTTCCTGTAACTTAATTTTTCATTTAAGAATCTATATACTATACCAACTGGTGCATATACATTTAGCATTGCTGTTTCTTCATTGTCTATGATATCTTTTAGCCCAATGCGCTTTCCTTTCTTTTCTAGTTCAGTCATTCTCTCTCTCTCTCTCTCTCTCTCTCTCTCTCTCTCTCTGACTTTGACTGTCTCTGTTTCTGTCTCTGTCTCTTTCTCTCTGTTTCTCTTTCTCTCATGCTCTCTGTCTTTATTTCTTTGTCTCTCTCTTTATCTAGTTTTACTTTATCTGAGATCAGAATTGCTACCCCTGTTTTTTTTACTTCAACTGAAACATAATGGATTCTGCTCCAACTCCATACCTTTACTCTGTGAGTATCTCTCTGCTTCAAGTATGTTTCTTGTAAGCAATATATTGTGGGATTCTAGTTTTTGATCCTGTCTGTTATCTGCTTACATTATATGGAAGAGTTCATTCCATTCACATTCACAGTTATGATTGCAACCTGTATATTTCCCTCAATCTTATTTTTCTTCTTTTTCTCTCTCTTTTCACCCTTTCCTTCCCTGCCAGAGGTTTGATTCTGTCTATTACCTCCATCAATTTGCCCTCCCTTCTGTCAGTCCCCACCCCAGTTCTTTATTTAATCTCCTCCTCTCCCTCTATAGGAGATAGACTTCTATAGCCAACTTATTGTGTATGTTATTCCATCTTTGAGCCAATGCTGATATGAAATTAAGATTCTAGCCATGCCACTCCCTTATTCTCCCATTTTCTGATCCACTGAAATAAGTCTTTAGTACTTCTTCATGTCAAATAATTTCCCTCCTTAGACCTCTCCCTTCCTTCTGCACTCAGAGTATTCTTTCTTATCACATGATTATTATTTTTGTCATTCCATCAAAATCCCCTTATACTTTTACTCTAAGTCTATTAGTGATACAATTTTTAAGAATTATAAATATCTATTATGGAAATTTTTGCATGACTACACATGTATGATGCATATCTATTTACTTGCTTTCTCAATAAAGGGGATGGGGAGAGAGGAAGGGAGAAAATTTGGACCTCAAAAGTTTTAAGAAACAAATATTAAAAATTGTTTTTCAGAAACATTGTGTAATGATCGACTATGATGGCCTCAACACAACTATTTAGTGACCAAGGACAATTCCAAAAGACTTATTTTTTCCAGAAAAAAGACATATTCTATTTTTTTAGATTAAAGATTTTATTTATTTTGAGTTTAACAATTTCTCCCCTAATCTTACTTCCTTCTCCCCACCCCCCACAGAAGGAAATTTGCCAGTCTCTACATTGTTTCCATGGTATACCTTGATCCAAATTGAATGTGATGAGAGAGAAATCATATCCTTAAGGAAGAAACATACAGTATAAGAGATAGCAAGATCAGACAATAAAATATCAGTTTTTATTTTCTAAATTAAAGTTAATAGTCCTTGGTCTTTGTTCGAACTCCAAAGTTCTTTCTCTGATTACAGATGGTATTCTTCATTGTCCCTGATTGTTGCACTGATAGAATGAGCAAATCCATCAAGGAGCATCATCACTCCCCTGTTGCTGTTAGGGTGTACAGTGTTTTTCTGGTTCTGGTCATCTCGCTCAGCATCAGTTCATGCAAATCCCTGAATTCCCATCCTTCCTGGTTTCTAATAGAACAATAGTGTTCCATGGCATACATATACCACAGTTTGCTAAGCCATTCCCCAATTGAAGGACATTCACTTAATTCCCAATTTGTTGCTACCACAAACAGGGCTGCTATGAATATTTTTGTACAAGTGATGTTTTTACCTTTTTCATCATCTCTTCAGGGTATAGACCCACTAGTGGCATTTCTGGATAAAAGGGTATGCACATTTTTGTTGCCCTTTGGGCATAGTTCCAAATTGCTCTCCAGAAAACTTGGATGTGTTCACAGCTCCACCAACAATGAGTCCCAGATTTCCTACAACCCATGCAACAATGATCATTATCCTTTCTGGTCATATTGGCCAGTCTGAGAGGTGTGAGGTGGTACCTCTCAGAAGCTTTAATGTGCATTTCTCTAATAAGTAATGATTTAAAGCAATTTTTCATATGACTGTATTGCTTTGATCTCCTCATCTGTAAATTGCCTTTGCATATCCTTTGACCATTTGTCAATGGGGGAATGGCTTTTTTCTAAAATTTGACTCAGTTCTCTGTATATTTTAGAAATGAGTCCTGTGTCAGAAGCATTAGTTATGAAAATTGTTTCCCAGTTTACTGCATTTCTTTTGATTTTGGTTACAGTGTTTTAGTCTGTGCAAAAGCTTTTTAATTTAATGTAAGTGAGATAATCTAGTTTGTTTTTAGTGATGTTCTCCATCTCTTCCTTAGTCATAAACTGCTTCCCTTTCCATAGATCTGACAGATAAACTAGTCCTTGATCTTCTTTTTTGTTTATAGTATTGTTTATTATGTCTATTTATTTTTATTGTCTATTTATGTCTCAATCCTGTATCCATTTGGATCTTATCTTGATATAGGGTGTGAGGTGTTGTTGTAACCTAAGTTTCTTCCATTCTAACTTACAATTTTCCCAGCAGTTTTTATCAAAGAGAGAATTTTTATCCCAATAGCTGGACTCTATAGGTTTATCAAACAGCAGATAACTGTAATTGTTTCCTGCTATTGCACCTAGTATAGTCCACTGGTCCACCACTCTTTTTCTTAGCCAATACCAGACAGTTTTGATGACTGATGCTTTATAATATTTTAGATCAGGTAGGGATAAGCCACCTTCTTTTGCACTTTTTTTCATTAAATGCCTGAAAATTCTTGACTTTTTATTTCTCCATATGAATTTACATACAGCTTTTTCTAGCTCATTAAAGCAATTTTTTGGAATTTTGATTGGAAGGGCACTAAACAGGTAGTTTAATTTTGGTAGAATTGCCATTTTTATTATATTAGCTTGACCTATCCATGAGCAGTTGGTATTTGCCCAGTTAGTTAAATCTGATTTCATTTGTTTGAGAAGTGTTTTGTAATTGTTTTCAAAAAGTTTCTGAGTCTGCCTTGGCAAATAGATTCCCAGGTATTTTATATTGTCTGATGTTACTTTGAATGGGATTTCTCTTTCTAGCTCTTCCCTGCTGTATCTTGCTAGTCAAAGTTCAGGATTTATGAGGGTTTATTTTATATCTTGCAACTTCGCTAAAGTTGCTAATTGTTTCCTGTAGTTTTTTCGATGATTTCTTGGGATTCTCTAGGCATAGCATCATGTCATCTGCAAAAAGTGAGAGTTTTGTCTCTTCCTTTCCAATTATAATGCCTTCAATTCCCAAAAGACTTATAACAAAAAATGCCATCCACATCCAGAGGAAAAAACTATGAATCTAAATGTGGACCAAACCATACTATTTTCACTATTTAAAACTTTTTTGTATGCTTAAAAAATGTTTTTTACATGTAAGTGGGGAAAAATAAAACATCAAATAAATAAATTTAAAAAGAATCCCTTCTCCACCCTACCAAAAAAAGTATTACAAGAATCATCTATTCAAGTAGGAATACTAACAGTTTAACTGTGGAATTCCTTTTGTTTTTTCTTTTTACTGTTTATGCTTTTTTTTTGGTTCTTGATATTGGTGATCAAATTTTTTCTTTTATTCTGGTCTTCTTAGGAAAGTTTGAAATCTATTTCATTGAATGACACTTTTTTTCATTGAATTCTTATGCTCAATTTAGCTGGCAAATGATTCGTGGTTATAGTCCTACCTCCCTTGCCTTCCAGAATATTATGTTCCATGACTTTCAGGCTTTTTGGAATCACTAAGTAATGTATAATCATAATTGTGGTTGCCTGATATTTGAATTGTTTCTTTTCGATCATCTGTAGTGTTCTTCCTTGACTTGATAGTTTCAAAATTTGAGTATAGTATTTCTTGGCGTTTTCATTGTGTGTGGGGGGGTATCTTTCCCTGAGATAATAGGTGAATTCTTCCATTGCCTATTTTCCCATATGGTTCCAGAATATCATGACAGTTTTCCTTATATATTTTCTGAAAAATTCTGCCCAGTTCTTACTTTCTATTATGGTTTTCAAGTAGCCTAGTAATTCTGATTTTTTTTAGTTTTTTTGCAAAGCAATGGGGTTAAGTGACTTGCCCAAGGCCACACAGCTAGGTAATTATTAAGTTTCTGAGGCCGGGTTTGGACTCAGGTACTCCTGACTCCAGGGCCGGTGCTTTATCCACTGTGCCACCTAGCCACCCCAGTAATTCTGATATTGACCTATTTCCTAGGTCCCTTGTTTTTTTCTGATTTTACATATTTTTTCCTTCTTTTGAATTAGTTTGATTCTTTCTTAGTGTCTTAAAAAGTCATTATCTTCCACTTGCTTAATTTGAACTTTTAATGTACTGTTTCACTTGTTTATAATCTGGGTGTAGCAGAATAAATCAAAGACAGAATGCCAGTAATAAAGTAGTGGGGTTTTTTTAAATGACTTTCATTGCAAGGAACAGATTTACAGAGCTGTATTGCTCCTCACCTTGCTGTAGGGAAAGTACAGATTTTCTAAATTATCATAATAAGGGAGAAAAGTAGGAGAAAGGGAGATTATAGGACAATCAGTTTGGGGATTTGAGTGATTTCCTCAGGAGAAGCCCACTAGTGCAGGATAATACAAACAATCCACGACCATCTAAAAAGGATAACATAGGTGTTCTTGAGTCCTATGGCATTGGTCAAATTGATTTCATAGTCTTGGGGGAAGGTATTAATTGCTTGGATATAGAACAAGTAAGAAGTTTTCTGTTTCAATTCACTTAATACGGGTAAGTACATATAAGGAAAAGGTATGAAGATTTGTCAAATTAATGAGTTGCTGTAACCTGCTTTATTTTCTCTGATTCCCAGGGCAAAGTCTGCCTGAGAAAAGGGAGCTCTGAAAAATCAAAATTATTAACATATTCATTTCATATATCATATCAAATAATTATAAAAGTCTTAATTCTTTTTGTAACAAATTCAATTACCTTTTGTTCCTTTCTATTTATTTTCTTCAACGGATTTTTGTATTTTGTTTTCCATTTGACCAGTTTTACTTTTTAAGTAATTGTTTTTTTTAACAGGTTTTTGACTCTTTTTGTCATAATTCTCTTGTATCACTCTCATTTCCTTTCTCAATTTTTATTTCTACCTCTCATATATGACTTTTATGCTCTTTTTAGCTCTTCCATGAATTCTTTCTGGACTTGAGAACACTTCTCATGTTTTTCTTTGGGACTTTGCTAATAGATGTTTTGTCCTTCTTGCTCTTTTCTGAGTTTGTGTTTTGATCTTCCTGTCACCATAATTACTTTCTGTGATATGTTTCTTTCTGTTGTTGCTCTTTTTTGCTCCTCTTTTTTTGATCTTTTTCCTTTATTTTAAATTTGAGCTCTGCTCCCAGGGTGAAAAGGGTACCGTTTCAGGTTTCTATTGCCAGGGGCTACTGGCTATTTACCTGCTGTTGCACTGATATTGACTTGGAACCTGCAGAGCATTTTCATGTCTGGTGCTACTCTAAAGGGATATGGTATGGTTGACTGGTGCTACTGTGGTCTGCTGAAGTAGGTGGGGTCTTGCTGTATTTCTATCAGAAATACACTGAGGCAAGTGATGGGCTGGCTGTTGGATGTTGACTTTTCACTAGCTACACTGAATCAAGTGGTGGGGGCCTGAGTGGGCAACCTCCTAGCTCTTTGATCTTACAATGCAGCCTAAAAACATACCTATCTGTCCACTATCCTCAAAACAAAACATAAACTGATAGAAAAATATTCTACTTGATCAGGTCAATTTCTCTAACTATTGTCCTGTATCTTCAAGATTTCTCTTGTATCTCTGTTAAACTCCTTAAGAAAGTTATCCAAACTCAGGGTCCTCTATTCTTCTCCACTATCTTTTCTAATCCAGTTCTAATCTCATCATCCAGCTAAATGTTTCCCTTCTCTAAAATTACCAATAATCTTTGAATGATCACATCTATCTTTTCTTAATCCTCAATTTACTTTGCTTTTTTGAATTATTTGATACTTTTGATTATCTTTTCCTCCTAAGTAATTTCTTTTCTTTTCATAACATTGTTATTTTAAATTTTTTTTTCTTGCTATTCACTTGACTGTACCTCAGATTCTTTTGCTGGATCTTTATTCATGTCATACAAGTTAGGTGTGAATGTTCCTAGGTCCCTGACCTGGAATCTCTTCTTTCCCTATTCATTCCTCAACAATATTATATGCCCTGTTGGTATCTAAAATTTAGATTTCAAAACCAAACTCATTATCTTTTCCCCAAATCTATTCCTCTTTCCAGTTTTCCTAATAGTAACCATTTCTATCATCCTGTGCTTAACATTTTCATCTATAACATATATTCATTCACTTTCCAAATCTTATAATTTCTACCTTCAGAGCATGTATCCTTTTTTCTATAATCATATAGCTATTATGCTAGTTCAGATCCTCATCACCTATCATACTTATACCATAGTCTTACAATTTGCCTTGGATCAAAGTCTATTCTCACTCCCATCTGTTTTCCAGTCTACTGTCAAAGTGATCCTACTAAAGCAAAAGTTTTTCCATGCCACTCTCTTCCTCAATAAATCTCATTGGTCCTTGTTACTTTCATAATTAATCACAAAAATTCACTCTTTGGCTTTTAAAGATCTTCACAGTATGGTTCTTTGACTTTCTTCCACAGAATCTAACATCCAGATACACTGGACTATTCAAAAGATAATTGTTAAATTTTCAGTGAGAGAATTTATACCTTATACCTTGATGATTACCTAAACATAAGAAAGTGATGTAAAAAATTTTAATAGTGCAAAATAAAGCCAAAAATGAGTCATAGACAATTTTTGTTTTTCAGAAAATTTATTGTTAAGCATTCACCAGTATTCCCTTCTTAATATACCTCTTCCCTTCTATGTCTTCTTGTCTTTGTATGGACTATTCCCCTTAAATGCTTTCCCTCTTTATTTTCATTTTGTAGTTATTGTTTTTTTGTTCCTTCAAAATAAATCTCAAACTCTATGTTCTAAAGGAGACTTTCAATTTATTCAATGTATATCTTATATATAAATAGTACTGAGATGTTGACTTCCCAAAAGAATATAAGCTCCTTGAGAACAGTACTTTTTTTGTCTGCCTTTCTTTTTTTCCTCTTTCTTTGTAGCCACAGCACTTCATATAGTGTTTATTATATAAAACAAATATGAACTGGGTCTGTGATTTCAATGGCAATGGAAATTCTCAAGTGAGAAATTTCCTTCTACCAATGAAGGTTGGTACAATAATGTATTATCTTAGATGGCTGTCCAGATCACTGGAGAAAATATACAAATTTCCTATGATGAAATGCTACAGATAGGCCTAAGCCTGGGCCTTCCTAGCTTTAAAGAAAACTACTTACAATTCTTTGCTACTTCTTGGCATATGGTAAGACTTTACAGATGCTTGTTTAATAACTGATTGAATGACTAGTAAAAACAGTTTTATTTTGTTTAAGGAAAGAAGAGCAGTCATATAAAGAATTACTTTTTAGTAAAACTAATTTTTTAGTTAACTAAACAGGTTAGAATATGCTAGAAACTAAGACAGCCAAAATCTGACTCTAATACATCAGCTTTCCCTATCCTGACAAAATTATTCCCTTTATGAAATTACAAGTTTTCCAAAGAAAAAGGTCCTCCTTTATTTCCAAATCATGAGAAATAATAGTTCCAACTTGCCATGGTAAAAATGAGATGACAATATCTTTGAGAAATCATCCAACAAATATTAATCAGGTTCCTAGGCTATAAAAAATATTTTCCTGAGATCACCAAGTTTAAATAATTCACACTGTTATGCTATAAGAAGACATTGTAAGATGTTATCTTATATTTGGGCTTTTTGATATGTATACTGCATCTATTCCTGGGAAAGATTTCAGGAGGTTACCCCTCTTTAACGTCAAATGGTATCTATTTTTCTTGTATTGACTCCCTTTTTTTGGCAACATTTTTTCCTTTTGTAGGTATACATGATTGTAGAAAGGGTGCTTCTTTTCAAAAACGTTATCAACAATTATTGTAGAAAAGAAAAAAAGTGCAATCTTAGATTTAGAATGAGGCCTGAGATTTTAATAGCAAATGAACACCATGAGTTTTAGTTAATACTGTTGATATGAAATGTAAGGGGATGTTATAAAATTGCTCTCTGACAGACATAAACACACTTCAAAATATATGTGAGATCAATCAACACAATATGCAACTTCAACAGCCAGCTGTTCCATGAAGATAAGATTACTGTAGAATTTAACATGAGATGTGCCAATAAAATGCACCATTCCCAGAATGACTCAGGATGAGAGGGAATTACCGTGCACTAGGCTAACAGAACCCAAGCAAAAAAATACTAATTTTTATTCAACTTAAAAATAATGACTTCTAATTGTGTGACTATCTCAACATGTAATATTATCAGAATCTTTTTTAAATAAACAATTGAACAACAACATCAACAACAAAACAAAACACATTCTACTCATACATACTTCTAGGGAGAAAAAATTATTCTTGTTCATTTGAAAAGCGTGAATAGCATTTGGATGCCTTGAGTATTCTTTTGGTATTGTGTTCTTATGGAGAAATATTGGTTTCTTTTATTTTTTTAATTCATAATCTTTTTTAAATACTATTTTATTTTTTCCAATTTCATATTGTGAAAAAATTTGCATTCATTTTTAGAAGATTTTGAGTTCTAGATTTTTCTCTCCCTGCTTCCTAGACCCTCTTCAGAAAATGGTAGATACTTTAATGTAGCTTACACATGTGCTATCATGTATTACATGTTTCCTAAAGTCAGTTTGTGGAAAAAGAAACAAATCAAAGAAAACAGTAAGTGAAAAATCTGTTTTGAAATGCTTTCAGAGTCCATCAGTTCTTTCTTTGGATAAAGATAACATTTTAATTCATGAGTTACTCATACTTACAGTATTTCCCCATGCATAAGACATTCCCATGTATAAGATGCACTTTAATTTGGGGATCTGAAATTCAAAAAAAAAGTATTACATAAAGTTATTGAACTCAAGTTTTATTCATCATAAAATTCATCTCTTCATCACTGTCAAAACTTACATCTAATAGCTTGTCCTCATCTGTGTTTGATGATGAATCACTGTCTTAGGAGAAGCTCTAACTACTCTCCTGCCTGTGCTCTGGTCTGTGGTTGACCTGGGCAAGTCTTGTGAGTGAATGCATGCTAAGTCCATGAGTTTCATGAGCCGGAAGTACGAATTGTGTCCTCCTTTGAAATCAGTCACTTCTTTTTCATCAGCAATTCTTGCCACATGCTAACCCATCCCTGTGGACACAGGAATTCCAATGGCCCTTTGCTCTTCAGTTCATCTCTTCAATTCCCTCTCTACAACAGGCCCTTTTGCTGACTTGCCTCTCGTGGCCTTCTTCTGCAGGGGTGTCTACAGTTCAGTTTCTTCTTGTCATAGACAGTCTTAGATTATTTTCTCATTTGGAAGAGGAACAAACTTATGTTCAGCAGCTCAATTTCCATTCACTTTATTTTATTTATTTATTTATTTGTTTGTTTGTTTGTTTATTTTAGGATTTTGCAAGACAAATGGGGTTAAGTGGCTTGCCCAAGGCCACACAGCAAGGTAATTAAGTGTCTGAGACCAGATTTAAACTCAGGCACTCTTGACTCCAGGGTCAGTACTCTATCCACTGCGACACCTTAGCCCCCTCACCATTCACTTTTGCAAAGTTATCCACTGTGCCACCTTAGCCCCCTCACCATTCACTTTTGCAAAGTAGATCACTTTGAACTTGAATTCAGCAATATATACAAAAATCTTTTCTGAATAATTTTTGGGCAGAATGTGGCAAAATGTAGCAGCATACCCATTGAAAATGGAGAACAATGAGCACAAAGACAGCAAGGATAGAAAAGTGGAAAATGCAAGTAAAATAATCTATAACCACTATGTCTTATACAGTATATAATTTTTAGACTCCTAATTTTTAGATCCCAAATTTTTCCAGAAAAGGGTGTGTCATATACATGGGGAAGTAAGGCATTATGAATAATTGTGTTGCTGATAAGAGCTGAGTCATTCACACTTGATCATCACACAGTGCCATTGATACTGTGAACATGGATTTCTGGTTCTCATTTCACTTTGCATCAAATTAGTCTTTCCAGGTTTTTCTGAATTCTTTTCTTATTGCATAATAGCATCCCATTACATTCATATAGCTATATTTGCAAATATTTTGTCACAGCAGAAATAGTTGCTATAAATATTTTTCAAATGTAGGTCCTTTCCCTTTTTTAATGTTCTCTTTGGGATACAATCCTAATAGTGGTATTGCTGGGTAAAAAGTGTCTTACAGTCCTTTCGGGCAGAGTTCCAAATTACTCTCCGGAATAATTGGATAAGTTCATATTTCCTCCACCAGTTCATTATAGTTTTCCCATATCCTCTCCAACATTTATCTCTTTCCTTTTTGTCTTATTAGCAAATCTGATCAATGTGAGGTGATAGAGTTGTTCTAATTTGCATTTCTGTAATCAAAGTGATTTAGAACACTTCTTTGGCCTACAGGTAGTTTTGATTTTTTTCATCTGAAAACATTTGACTCAGTTCCTTAAATATTAGAAAAATGAAGTCTTTATTACAGACACCTGCTGTAAAGATTGTTTCCCAGTTTTCTGCTTTCCTTCTAAATTTGTTTGTATTGGTTTTGTTTGTACAAAAGTTTTTTTTTAATTTTATATCATCAAAGTTAACTATTTTATATTCTATAATGCTATCTATCTCTTCTTTAGACATCATTAAATCTTGCCATCTAATTTGCTTATGGTATGTATCAACCTTGATGTCAAAATCATGTACCCATTTTGAGCTTATCTTTTTACATAGTATGAAATACCAGTTAATATCTAGTTTTTGTCCTATTGTTTTCCAGTTTTCCCAGCAATTTTTTTCCCTAAAAAATACTGAATGCTTGTTCCCCCAAAACAAGGCTCTTTGGGTTTATTAAATACAGGGTTACTATGTCATTTACTACTGTGTTTTTGTGTACCAAGATAGTTTCACTGATCCACCCCTATATTTCTTAGTCAATACTGGATAATTTTTGTAATTTCTGCATTCTAATATAGTTTGTGATCTGGTATTGCTGGGCCATCTTCTCTTATATTTCTTTTCCATTAATTCCTGTGATAGTCTTGATCTTTTTTCTTCCGCATGAATTTTGTCATTATTTTTTTCTAGTTCTTTCAAATAATTTGTGATAGTTTGATTGGTAAAGCACTGATTAAGTAGATTAACAGGCAGAATTGTCATTTTCATTATATTGGCCTGTCCTACCCATGAGCAATTGATATCTTTCCATTTCTTTAGACCTGACTTTATTTGTATGTAAAGTGTCTTGCAACTGTTTTCATTTAGTTCCTGGATTTGTCTTGGCAGGTAGACTCCCAAGTACTTTATATTGTTTACATTTATTTAAAATAGAACTTTTCTTTCTATCTCTAGCCACTGGGATCTGTTGGTAATATAAAGAAATGATGATGGTTTATGTGGGTTTATTTTATTTATTTCAACTTCGTTAAAATTGCTAATTGTTTCAAGTAACTTTTTTATTCGATTCTCTTTGGATCTCTTAAGTATACCATTATATCATTTGCAAAACATGATAGTTTTCTTTCCTCATTGTCTATTATAATTATTTTGATTTCTTTTTCTTCTTTTAATTGATATAGATAGCATTTATAGCACAATATTGAATAATAGTGGAAATTATGGGTTTCCTTTCCTCACCCCTGTGTGGCAAAACAACAGGTAGCTGCAATTTTAAGTTTCAATTTGGATCAGAAAGGAAATATCCATGAGTTTCAAATTCTGAAAGTTATTGTTTAATAAGTAGAAAAAAATTCTGTTTCAATAAAAAAATATCTTTTCAGTAAAATCACACAATAAAATCACAAGTCACAATAAGATCAGCTTATCATAACCTGCCACAATATGGTTCTCTTGCCACAGTCAATCCTCATTTGCAAAGGATTGGCAACATCTGGATCCATGTGACTGGGGAACCCCAGGAACAACCCTCCAGAACCTTGCAGGGAAAATTCCCAGGTTGCTCCCTGGGGATTGTTCCAAAATATTGCCCTAGGTCTCCCAGATTAAATAAAGTCTCTGTACCATATTAAGTGATCTGCTTCACCTGGCATTTTCAGGATCCCAGGAATAAGACAACTGGAAAATAGTTCAGGAGAATGTTATACTTGGGGAGAATGACCAGTTCTCCCCAAACTTAATCATTCCCCCTAAGTACTTATGTACTCAGGTTTATTTTGTCAGTTTGAGGTCAGATAAGGAACAACTTTTAGTGAGGACTATATATTTTTTTTAATACGACCCCTTATATTATTGGAAAGTCTTTTAATATATTCTCATTACAGCTAATGCTTACGAATGGTTTTAGAGAGATATTGCTTAGCATTTTAAGAAATGTGCCATTCATTCCTAGGCTCTCTGTTGTAATTAATAGGAAAATGTGCTGGGTTTTTGTCAAAAGCTTTTTGAGCATCTTTAAGATAATTGATTTCTCTTGGTTTTGTTATTGATATGATCAGTTATGTTGCTAGTTTTCTCAATATTGAATCAGTCCTGCATTCCAGGTATAAATCCCACCTAAGGATTAGTGTATGTAATGTTTGTAACCTATTGTTGTAATCACCTTTCTACTATTTTGTCCAAAATTTTTGCATCAATATTCATTAGGAATATTGGTTTATAATTTTCTTTCTCTATGTTAGCTCTTCCTGATAACAGCATATTTCTTGCCTATTTTTCCAATACTTTATATAATATTGGAATTAATTGTTATTTAAATACTTGGTAGAATTCATTCATGAGACAAATTAATCCTGGAGATTTTTTTCCTAGGGAAGCCATTAATGATTTGTTCAATTTCTTTTTCTAAGATGAATTATTTCGTCATTATATTTCCTGATTTGTTACTATGGGTGATTTATATTTTTTTGAATATTCATCATTTTTGCTCATATTTTCAGATTTCTTGCCATATAATTAGGCAAAATATTTCCTAGCAACTGTTCTAAATTCTTCATTGGTAGCCATTTCATCCTTTTTCCTTTTTGATACCAGATATTGTTTTTTTAACTTTCTTTTTGGAAATCAAGTTAACCAGTATCATCTGTCTTATTGTTTTTTTCCCATAAAACCCAAGCCCTAGATTTATTTATTAATTTGGTTTTCTTTTTAATTTGAGTCTTATTAATCTGAGTTCCAATTTTCAGGATTACTATTTTGTTACGCAATTGGATAATTTTAATTTATTTTCTTTTTTAGTTGCCCACCCAATTCACTGGTTTGCACTTTTTCCATTTTGTTTATGTAAGCATTAAGAGTAATAAAATTTCCCCTAAGTACTGCTTTGACTGCATCCCATAAATTTTGATATGTTGTCTCATCGTTGTCATTCTCTTTAATGGATTTATTGATTTTCTATATTTTTTCTTTGACTGCTTTTTCTTTAGAACTAGATTACTTAGATTCCAAGTAATTTTTAATCTAGCTTTCTACTATACTTTGTTGAATACAATTCTTATTTCCCTATGATCTGAAAAAAAGAATACTTTAATTTTGGGGGGATTTTTTCATTTGTTTTTGAGGTTTTTATGCACTATTATATGGTTAACTGTTGTGTAAATACCATCTGCAACTGAGAAAAATATATATTACTTTATTTTCCCCATTTACTTTTCTCCCAAGATTTAGCATATCTATTTCAATATTCTATCTATTACAATATTCTATTTACTAATGTTTTTTATTGAGTTAATCAGATTCTGAGAGAGGACAGTTGATGTCTCCCCACTAGTGTAGTTCTGATATCTATTTCTTCCTGTAACTCACTTATGTCTTTAGGAATTTAGACACTATATGACTTAATGTTTATATGATTATTATTGAAATTGCTTAATTGTCTATGGTACTGTTTAGATTATCTCTTTTAATGAAGTCTAGTTTTGCTTTTAGTTTATCTGAGATCAAGATTGTTACACATGCATTTTTTTCTTCTGCTGAAGCATAGTAGATTCTGCTCCAGCCCTTACTTTTAATCTGTTTTTCTTTCTGTTTCATGTATTTCTTGACAATCTTTCCTTTCTTCTACTTTTTCTCCATCCCACATGATATTTAGCATTTTCTTCCATTTTTTCATTCTTCTGAATTTGTTTAATGGATTCTTTATGTCTCTTGATGTTCTCTTCTTTTTTACTGGATAGTTCATGCCATTCACACTCACAGTTACAATTATTACCATTGTATTTTTCTCCATTCATTTCTTCTTTCTGTTCATTTTCTCTCTCCTTTCTTGCCCCTCCTCATCAGCATTTTACTTCTACTACCTTTCCTTATCTGTAATCCCTTCTATTAGTCCTTACTCCCTTCTCTTTATTTAATATCTTCTCCTGATGTTTCCCTACCTGGTAAGATAGATTTGTATATTCATCTATTAAGTATATTATAATATCCCATTCCTCTTCTCCCTTCCTTCTGCACCCATAGTCCTTTTCTTTTTCATCCCTAATTTATATATCATTTCCTGCAATTCACCTTATACCCATACTCTTTGTCTATGAATATTCTTTGCAGTTATACCATTAGTGACTTTAAGAATTTCTGGATGTAAACAATTTAGTTCTTTTGGATACATTATGTTTTCTTTTCTTTGTTACCTGTCTATGCTTCTCTTAGGTCTTGATATTATAGGTCAGTTGTTTGGTTCAGAGCTGGTATTCTTATGGGGATGATGATCAACCTTGATGGACACGCTCATTTCAAGAGTGCAATAATCAGGGACAATTTTGGGCTGTCTGCAATGGAGAATACTATCTGTGACCAGGTAAAGAACCATAGAGTTTGAACAAAGTTCAAGGACTATTCCCTTGAATTTAGAAAAAGAAAACTGATATCTATTGTCTGATATTGCTATCTCTTATACTTTATGTTTCTTCCTTTAGGATATGATTTCTCTCTCACCACACTCAATTTGGATCAATGTACAACATGGAAACAATGTAAAGACTGACAAATTGCTTTCTGTGGGGGTGGGGGAGGGAAATAAGTTTGGGGGGAAATTATAAAAATCAAAATAAATAAAATCATTAATTAAAAAACTGGTATTCTTTTAATTAAAACTTGAAATTCTTCTATTTCACTAAATGAGCATTTTTTCTCTTGATGTGTTATGCTTAATTTTGCCAGGTAAGTGATTCTTAATGGTAGTTCTAGCTTCTTTGATTTAAGAGTTTCAAGTTCTATGACTTTCAATTCTTTAAAACTGCCAAATCCTGTGTTATACTGCTTGTGACTCCTCAATATTTGAATTGCTTCTTTCTGACCATTTGTATTATTTTTTTCTTGACCTGACAGTTCCATAATTTGGCTATCATATTACATGGAGATTTTATTTTGGAATCTCTTTACTAAGGTGATTCTTTCAATGCTGATTTTTTCCATCGATTTCAGGACATCAGTTTGCCTTGATAATTTCTTGAAGAATCCTGTCTTGATCTTCCTTTTCATCATGATTTCCAGTTAGTCTAATATTTCATATATTGTCTTCCCTAGACCTCTTTTCCAGGTCAGTTCTTTTTTTCCCATAAGGCAATGGTGGGATTCAACTTGTTTGCAACCACTTTGTCAGAACCAATTCCTAAATTTAATGTTGAGTTTGGAAAACTGTTGTCAAAATGGCTCTTGCAATTGGGGTTCTCTCTTAGCTGGACACCTGGGCAGCCACTCAATGTGGAAATTACAAATTTACATTCCTTGTTCTTTTTTGACATTCATCTGTGCAACAGCATTTTCTAAGAGCCTATAGTAATGTTTATTCTGTCCATAGGTTAAAAAAATGAATGGAACTGTGCTTGCAATATTTATTTATTCATTTTTAAAACTCATTATAACTTTGATGAAATAGTACATTTTAAATCATTTTTGTTACTTCAGTAAACAAGCACAAAGGTGAAAAGAAAAAATGCCAAACAACTAGGAGGTGACATGCTTTCATTTGTTTCCACTTTGTGTTATTCTTAAAATTCCCCCCAAATATTATGAGAGTTCTGATATTCCTAGAATGGTGAAGCCAATAGGAAGCTGGGAGCCAATGAAGCAACAAAAACATAGGTTTCAAGGATTATTTTATTGTCCATTTCAGAAACCATGGAAGTAGAAGGAAAAAAGTTAGACTAGGTAGAATGAGTTTTGGTTCTGCATATATTCCAACACTGGCTGCTGGAGTCACAAGACTGCTTTCACTCTATAAGGATACATTTGCTTATTGTGAGTAAGATAACATAATCTAGCTTTGTGTAATTCTTTTATTGCTTTTATTTGAGCATTAAATATGCAAAATATTAAACTACCTTTGGGTATATCTTTTTGTATACTTAAAATGGTCATTAGGGCAGAGAATCATTGTTAATTTATTTGACTCCCACCACTGCCTTAAGGAATTTAAAGTTATTTTCATTTTTTTATTCTCTTGAATTTGTTTGATTAATTTCTTTTTTTTCCTTTTTAAAATTTATAGTATTACAATAATCTTGTTATGAGAGTAAACATAAATCCCCCCCCGCAAGATGATGGGAAACTTCAAGAATAGTGAGAGAGAAAAAAATGTACTTCAGTCTGGGTTCAGATTCCAATGGCTCTGTCTCTGGGGTAAGTTGCCTTCTTTATAATAAGTCCACCAGAAAAGTTGCTTCAATATTTCTCCTAATTTGCTATTATAAGCTGTATTTCCCTCCACTCTATTCTTCCCCACTCCATTCTATTTTCTCTCTTCTTTCATCCTTTGTGCAAAAGTGTATTATATCTAAGTAACCTCCCCCAGAATCTTCCCTCTCTTCTATAACCAATTCCCTCCTTCCCTCCCCCCATTCTCCTGTATCTAATCCATTTCTTCTCATTTTTCTCTGGGGTAAGGTAAGATAAATTTCTATACCCTATTAAATGTATATATTATTTACTCCTTGAGCCATTTCTGATGAGAATGAAGGCTCATTCATTGCCCCTCACCTTCCCCCATTCCACTCCATTGAAAAAGCTTTTTCTTGACTCTAATGTGAAATATCTTAACACCTTCTTCCTCTTCTTTCTCTTCCTCCCAGTACTTTATCACCCATGATGCCATATTTTTACCATATCATACAATTATATTCCACTCCTTCCTGTGCCCTGTCTATATATGCTCCTTCTAATAACTCTTTAAAATGAGAAAGTTCATGAGTTATCAGTATCTTCTTCCCATGCAGAAATACAAACAGTTCAACATCATTAAGTTCCTCATAGTTAGTCCTTCTCATTCATACTCTCTATGGATCACCAGAGTCCTGTATTTGAAGATCAAACTTTCTGTTAAGCTCTGGTTGTTTCAATAGGAAAGTGTGAAGGTCTCCGGTTTCATTGAAGGTCCATCTTTTCCCCTGAAAGAGGATGTTCATTTTTGTTGGGTAGTTGATTCTCGGTTGTAAACCAAGATCCTTTGCCTTCCAGAATATCATATTCCAATCCCTACAAGCCCTTAATGTAGATGGTGCCAGATCCTGTGTAATCCTGACAAAAGAATCACAGTAGTTGAATTGTTTGTTCCTAAAAGCTTTTAGTATTATCTCTTTGACTTGGGAGTTTGGGAATTTGGCTTTAATATTCCAGGAAGTAATTCTTTTATTTTACCATCTGCTTCCAGAATCTATCAGGGAAATTTTACTATATTATTTCTTGAAAAATTTAGTCTAGGCTCTTTTCCTGGTCATGACTTTTAGGTAGCCCAGTAATTTTAAAATTATTTTTTCTAGGTCTGTTGTTGAGGTCATTTTTTTCCAATGAGATATTTAACATTTTCTTCTAATTTTTGGCATTTTTTTTTGGGGGGGGGAAGATTTTTATTTCTTCTTGAACTTTTGTGAAGCCTTCAGCTTCCTTTAGTTACATTCTGCATTTGAAGGACTTATTTTCTTCAGAGAGCTTTTTTTTATCTTCTTTTCCAGCTGACCAATTCTGCTTTTTAAGGAATTCTTCTCTTCATTTGCCTTTTTGTTTCACTCTTTCCATTTGGCTTAAACTGGTTTTTAACATATTATTTTCTTCATTTTTTTTGTATTTCTTTCATCAAGCTACTGATTTGGTTTTCATGATTTATTTTCATCACTCTTATTTCTCCTCCCAAATTTTCCTACACCTCCCTTAATTGCTTCTTTCAAAGTCTTTTTTGAGCTCATCCATAGCCTGAGTGCACTTTCTATTTCTCTTAGAGGCTTTGGATACAGAAGCTTTGAGTTTGTCATCTTCTGAATCTTCCATGCAACCAAAGTAATTTTCTATGGTCATATTCTTCTTTTCCTGTTGTTTGCTCATTTCCTCAGGCTAAGATTAATTTACTGCACTTCCAAGACTTTGGGGAGTTTTGGAGACACTCCACTGGGACCTTTATTCCTTCAAGATCTTATGCTCTCTTGCTGGTGCTTTGATATATAGATGACCACTTGTGATTCCCTCTGCCCTAGAGCTGTGAGGAGGATCCCTGCTCGGCTATCTTAGTATGGAAGCCCAAACTCCAACCTGGATCTGAGTGTGAGCAACAGCAGAGTCCTACCCCAGGGAGAGCAAAGAGATTTCTGTAATCTCCCATTACCCCCTTATTGTCTGTGGGTTGTGCTCTGGAGGTGCAGGCTTCCCTGATTCCCACTGGAGGTTCTCACCACAGAGCTGTTCTGAGGCCAGGGCTCCCACACTCCAGTGCAGCATGGTTCTCTCACCTTACCTTCAAATTTTTCCTGGTGATCCCTGGGCTGCTCTGGCCATGGCTTTTTTCCAACTCCCGTTCTGGTGAAACACACCTTTCCTACAGAACTTTTAAGTTGTCTTGGACTGGGAAATTGTATCCCTCAGTCTTTCTCTGGGTTCTACCCCTCTAAATTTTGGATAGAGTCTTGATTTGACACCTTTTGAAGTTTTGGGGGGAACAAGTTTCAGGGAAATCCTGCCTTCATGCTGCCATCTTGGTTCCCTGATTGATTTCTTGATGAGTCATAGAATCATTAGCTTCCACTTGCCTAATTATAACTTGTAAGGAGTTGTTTTCCTCAATTAGCTTTCATACTGTCATTGGCCTTTGGTTTGTTTGTTTGTTTGTTTGTTTGTTTTACATTTGGCCAGTTGTATTTTTAAAGAGTTGCTTTTATAGGGGATTTTTGTATCTTCTTTTCCATTTGATAATTCAATTTTTTAAGAAGTAATTTTACTTTTCCAATTTTTTTCTACCTCTCATGTGATTTTCAAAATTCTTTTGGAGTGGGCTTGAGACCATTTCTCATTATTTTTCTTAGCCCATAAATGTTTTGACAATTTGACAGTTGACAACAATTGACATTGTTATTCTGTGTTTGTCTCCTTGTCTTCCATGTCCCTATAATAACTTTCTATGGTCAAATTCTTTTTTTATTATTGCTTTTTATACATCTTTTTGGAGGAGTCTTTTTCCTTTCATTAAAATTTGGGATCTACTTCTATTTCAGAAGGGACAATGTCTCAGACTTCTTGTGCCATTGGTTGTAGGTCCTGGCTGCTTGCCTGATATTGTAATGATGTCTCTGGGTCCTATGGGGTACCATTTTGTCTGGTACTGCACTGAGGTGGTGATAAGGAGAATTGTTGTCACTTCAAGAGTGTGTAGAAATCTAGCAACTTAACTGGTGATGAGCTGTAGTCCTAGGGATGGTGTCCATGTTCACCTCCAACTACATTGAAGCACATAGTGTTTTGGTTTCTGGAGGATGCCTGTTTGCCCCAGGCTTGCCCAAACACCTGGTCGTTCTCAGAGCTGGAGTCTGTTGATGCCCCAGGTTATGTGGAAGAGAAAAATGTTCTGGTGTTGGTGTTTGCCTGTTCCAAAAGGCTGAAGTTCAGGATCTACCATTGATTTGCCAAAGTGGAACTTACTGAAGACTTGCCGTGATGCCTCCTCTCTTGAACCTCCTCTGCTTCCCCTTTACCAGAGTGGGATGGATTATTCCTTTAGTTCCTTCAGGTTTTCTGGGTGAAAAGATTGTTTCATTCCATTCTCCTGCTGTTCTGCTATTCCAGGATTTGTTCTGGGTTGCTATGTTATGGCTATTTGCAGATAAATATGGGAGGATTGCAGTGATTTACTGCTTATTCTGCCATTTTGATCTCTCTTTTTTAACTTAGCACAAGAGCTCTGGTCACATTGGCCAACTTGATTTCTATATGCAAAATTTTATTTTTCCAGAGCATTTTTGTGTATGGAATGATTCCAAAGAGCCTGAGAGTCAGAAATTATCTTTTTCATTCTCTAATTCATGCCTCCTAACCTGTGCAAGAATCCTCTCTGTAATATCTATGAGAGATATTGTCAGGTTGTTCAGTGGATAGAGTGCTGGATCAAAAGTCAGGGAGAATTGAGTTCAAATTTAACCTCAGACCCTTAATTATTCATGTGACTGTAGGGTAATCACTCAAACTTTGTCCATCTCAATTTTATCTATAAAATGAGGATGATAATAATAGCAAAGTTATATTGAGATACTTTTAAATAATATATAAACATTAGTTGGGATTATAATTATTAATAATAATCTAGTTTCTCTTTCAAGATTTATTATTCCTTTTTTTTAGCTTTGTTGTTTTAGATGCATCAATTACATCCTAATATTCACACTACCACTCGCCTCCTCATAAAATCTTTCTATATAAAAAAGAAAAACAGTGAGGCTAAAGCAAATAACTGATGTTTCATGGAGCATTCCAAAACCATACATCTTTAACTCTTTTTTTATAATAAATATACTTAAATATCATTATCCTTATCTAGATAAGGAAAATAAGTCACAGGATGTACAGGGTCAATCTAACACAGAGACAAATTGCCCCTTTTGTCTAATTTTGAGTACGGATAGTTCTAACATATTTGAGTGCTAAATGATAAGGAAAGACTTATTTGACTAGGAATGATACAAGAATTTAGAAGCACTTAATATTAATATTGAAATGCAATATTAGATTATATTGCAACAGGCAGGTATAATCTTTACAATAGTTAAACAATTGAAATATTCTGTATCTTCCATGAAGATATGCTAATAAGACTTCTCTATAGTAAAGCTAAAAGTTCTGTTTTGAAATGTTAGGCATGAATTTTCCTTTCTTTCTCTTTATTTAATAAGGCAAGGCTATGAATTTTTCAGTCAACAGAATCTTCCAGCATCAGGAGATGTCATCCATTTGCAAGTGGTTGATTACACATATTGTCTTCCTCTTTCAGTAATATTTGGAACTAGAATATTATTTTTCTTTCACATCTCTGACAGTAGAGATGTCTGTATCATCTGGGATAAATACATGTTGGAAGAATTCTAATTGCTCTTTACTAACAGGGTAATATTGAACCAGAAAGGAAGAGCTGTTAACCAAATGAAAACTTGCAGTTATATTCTAAAATTAAGCAGGTTCATTAGCAGGTTGATTTCTGAGAGTTATTTTTCTTAGAACTATTTTTCAGTCTGCTTTTCATCAAATCTGCATCAACAGATCATGAGTTTTCTTGAGATAGAACAATTTGATTATTTTGCTGTAAACTTGTCCTAGATCCCATAAAGTATTCTTGGACACTTTCTTTGTACATGACTACTCCTTTAAAGATCTCAAGAGGAACATGTCATCATATTAATTTGATAAGGATTTTTCAATTTCTGGCTTAATGTATAGCTTAGGGGTGGAGCCAAGATGGCGACAGGAGAGGACCTATTCTCAGTTGCTCTGGAGCAAAACTTATAAACTAAGGACTCTAACTACATTTTTGAGAGATAGAACCCATAGAGGGATCCAGTGAGGCAATTCTCCCACCCAAGGTAACCTGGGAAAGAGCAGAAAGGCTCGGCTCCATGGGATTGGGATCGGAGGGTTAGCCCACCAGAGGGGTAGCCCAACAGAGTGAAGGAACTTCAGCCTCCTGGAGGCAGCCCCAGGGTGCTGGGAGCCAAGGCTCACAGCAGCGGGGGCAGTTTCCTGATCTACACCACGGAGAGCATCAGGCACAAATTGGGAGGATGGGGGGGCATCTGCCAGAGCAAGCATGTGAAGCCCAGCCCTCAGGGCACACAGTGAGCAGCATGGTTATGGCAGCCCAGATCCAGGAACCAGAAGCATATGGAAGTGGTAAACAGGAGCCCCCAGGGCATGAGCCCATTGAACCTAGGGAGGGGAGTGAAGAGAGAGACTGATGAGTTCTGTCCTCCGCCCCTGGAACAGGACTCTGGGGCTCTGACCAAATTCAGATCCTGGTCACAGTCTAGGCCACCCCATAGAACAGCAGGGACTTATGGTCATTCACAGAACAGGAGGGAGGACAGAGTCTCACACATGGAGATCCTTGTGGGGGTGTCCCAAAAGCTTAGGAAACACCCCAAAATCAGGCTCAGGCTGGGAAAATGAGTAAGCAGAGAAAAAAGAGGAACACCATTGAGAAATACTTTGCCTATGATCCCAAGAGTATCAAAACACTCAATCTGAAGATGAGGAGGTACAAGCTCCTGCATCTATAAACTCCAAGAAAAACAGAAATTGGGCTCAGGTCATGACAAAGCTCAAAAAAGACTTTGAAAATTAAGTGAGGGAGATAGAAGAAAAATTGGGAAAATAAATGAGAGAGATGCAGGAAAAAGATGAAAATGAAATCAGCAGATTAGTCAAGGAGATCCAAAAAAATTCTGAAGAAAATAACATGTTAACAAAACCAGCATAAGTCAAATGGATAAAACAGTTCAAAAAGTTATTGAGGAGAAGAATGCTTTAAAAAGCAGAATTGGTGGGGCAGCTAGGTGGGGTAGTGGATAAAGCACTGGCCCTGGAGTGGCCCTGGAGTCAGGAGTACCTGGGTTCAAATCTGGTCTCAGACAATAATTACCTAGCTGTGTAGCCTTGGGCAAGCCACTCAACCCCCTTTGCCTTGCAAAAACCTAAAAACAAAAAAAAAAAGCAGAATTGTCAAGATGGAAAAAGAAGATAAGAAAGCTCTCTGAGGAAAACAAATCATTCAGACAAAGAATAGAACTCAAGGAGATTGCTGATTTTATGAGAAATCAGGACTCAATATTTCAAAAACCAAAATAATGAAAAATTAGAAGAAAATGTGAAACATCTCATTGAAAAAACAACTGATATGGAAAACAGATTTAGGAAAGATAATTTAAAAATTATTGGAATACCTGAAAGTCATGACCAGGAAAAGAGCCTTGACATCATTTTCAAAGAATTATTATAGGAAAATTGTCCTGATATCCTAGAAGCAGAGGGAAAAAATAGAAATGGAGAGGATCCACTGATCTCCCTGAGAAAGAGATCCAAAAAAAAACCAACCTCCAGGCCAGGAATATTATAGCCAAGTTCCAGAACTCCCAAGTCAAAGAGAAAATATTACAAGCAGCCAGAAGGACACAGTTCAAATATTGTGGAGCTGCAGTCAGGATCACACAGGACTTAGCAGCAACTACATTAAAAGTTCATAGGACTTGGAATATAATATTCCAGAAGGCAAAAGAGCTTAAAATTCAACTGAGAATCAACTACCCAGCAAAAACTGAACATCTAGGGGAAAAGATGAACTTTCAATGAACCAGGGGAATTTCAAATGTTCCTGTTGGAATGGCCAGAGCTGAACAGAAAGTTTGATCTTCAAATACAGGAATCAGGCGAATCATAGAGAGTGGAGAAGAGGAAAATATGAGGGACTTAATGATGATGAACTACATGTATTCCTGTATAGAAAAATGATACTGATAATACTCATATCAATTTTCTCATTTAATAAAGCAGGTAGAAGGAGCTTTTATAGATGAAGCACAAGAGAAAACTGAATTTGAAGATATATTGTGGTATAAAAATGGAGTCAATAGATAAAAGGGAAATGTAATGGAAGAAAGAAAAAGGAGAGGAGGAGGAATAGGCTAAGATATTTCATATAATAAGATTTTTCTTTATTACAATGAGCTATTGCAATGATATGGAAGGGGGCAAGGTGAGGTGGAATGAGGGAATCTTTAAGCTCATCAGAGGTGGCTAGGAGAGGAAACAGCATATATATTCAATGGGATATAGACATCTTTAGTAAGAAGGGGGACAGGGGAAAGGGGTCATATGTGAGTGATGAAGGAGAGGATGGACCATGGTGGGGAGAGTGTTCAGTTATAACACATTTTCTTTTTCACTTCTTGCAAGGGGCTGGGATTGGATGGCCTGTCTGGGACCATAGGGCCAGGTAGATGCTGGGCCTAAGGGGTGGTATGTGGCCTCTTGGCCCCAGTGCTGGGGATCTGTCTGCTGTGCCACTCTACTACCCTACAGCAGAGACAGAGTCAAAGGAGAGAGAAAATATAGTTCATGGTAGTAGAGAAGTAAGAATGGTGGGATTTGGGATAAGCAATGGCAACGGTGGAAAAATATGGAAGTAACCTTTGTGGACTTATGGATATGGACTTATCCTAAAGAATGTGATCCACCTGCAACAGAGCTGGTGGTGTTGGAACACAGACTGAAGCACATTTTTTCATTGTTATTATTTTCTGGGGGGTATTGCAGGGAAAATGGGACTGGGTGGCCTTCCTGGGGCCGCACAGCTGGGTGATTGTTGGAAGTCTGGGGCTGGATTTGGGCTTTGGTGCTCCTGGCTCCAGGACCAGTGCTCTGTCCACTGTGCCACCTGGCCATACCTATCATTATTATTATTATTATTATTATTATTATTATTATTATTATCATCATCATCATCATCATCATCATCATTATTATCATCATCATTATTATTATTAATTTATTTTGATTTTAATTTTTTTCTCTCCCCTTTACTTTATCACTTATGTGGGTCTATATGTTCTTGGGGAGGGGGTATTGTGTTTACTCTTAAACAAGAATATTTTAGTAATATATAAAAAATTATTTCTACAAAATAAGAATAAATAAATAAATTGACTCTATTGAAGAAAAAAATTTCTGGCTTAATCACATTGAGTTTCCTCATTGTAGATGCTACTTGAAAGGGAGTTAAATCTGTCTCCACATCACCAGGTTAGCAGCTGTAGTTTTCTTTTAAATATGGCTGATATTTTTCCACAGCCTTTTTTATTAGGTCAATAAATCTTTTCTATTTTGAATTTAGAAAATATATAACAGAGAAGAACAATGCAACAAATACCATAAGCATTCAGAGTTTCAAAGTAACCGCTCCACATTTGACACTATATATCTATATCTATATCTATATCTATATCTATATCTATATCTATATCTATATCTATATCTATATCTATATCTATATCTATATCTATATCTATATCTATATATATGTACTCTGATGCTGAGAAATTTGTTATGCTTTTGGAGTTCCCTACAGTTCACAAAACAATAGAAAACAAAAATCACTACCTATACAGGCCTGTATTGATAACAATTCCTCTGATTACTGTATTCCTTTGGTCTCTAGAGAATTCTGGCCTGATAATGAAACTGACAAAGGAACTAGGAGCACCTGGGGTCAAAACTGTTCCCTGCATATAATCAAAGTCAAAATGCTATTTAGTGTTTCTTTCATTTACATTTTTATAATCATGTCATACATAGTTCTTCTGGTTCTGCATTCTTTACTTTCAGCTCATACATATATATATATATATATATATATATATATATATCTTTCTATATTTTCTATATTCCACACATTTGTTTCTTTTGACAAGTTTTTCAAGCACAGTAAGAACAGAAATTTTATCAAGTTCTATGCTATAATAACAAGTTCTGCTATGGAAATGTATGTTGCCTTTTCTAACTTAACTCTCCCCCAATACTAATTTCTTCTTAAGCACTTTTAGTGAGGAAATTAGAGGTACAGTCATTAGTGTTGGACATGGAGTCCAAAGACCTTGTTTCAAAAACTTTCCCAGATACATATGACCTTGGAGACCCTGAAAAAAATTGCTTTGGGTTTCAGCCTCAGTTTCCTTATTTGCAAAGAAAAATTAACAAAAGCACCTATCAGCTTTGCTTTACCAGATGTAAAAATATATTATAAAGCATCGGTCATCAAAACTGTCTTGTAGGGGTGGCTAGGTGGTGCAGTGGATAGAGCACTGGCCCTGGAGTCAGGAATACCTGGGTTCAAATCCGGTCTCAGACACTTAATAATTACCTAGCTGTATGACCTTGGGCAAGCCACTTAACCCCATTTGCCTTGCAAAAAAGTCTAACAAAAGAAACTGTCTTGTATTGGCTAAGAAATAGAGTGGAGGATCAGTGGAATAGACTAGGGGTAATAGCAGGAAATGATTATAGTAATCTGTTGTTTGATAAACCCAAAGAGTTCAGATACTAGGATAAAAATTCTCTCTTTGATAAAAAGTGTTGGGAAAACTGGAAGTTAGTATGGAAGAAACTTAGATTAGATTGATTAGATCAACACCTCATACCCTATCCCAGGATAAGATCAAAATGGATATAGGATTTAGACACAAAAAACAATATTATAAGCAAATTAGAAGATGAAGGAGTAGTTTTCCTGTCAGATCTATGGAAAGGGAAGCAGTTTATGAACAAGGAAGAGATGAGGAACATCATTAAAAACAAACTAGATAATTTTGATTAAATTAAATTAAAAAGCTTTTGCAGACAAAAACACTGTAACCAAGATCAAAAGATTATATCATATTTTTTACAACTAGTATTTCTGACAAAGGACTCATTTCTAAGATATACAGAGAACTGTCAAATTAAAAAAAAAGGAAGCCATTCCCCAACTGACAAATGGTCAAAAGATATGCAAAGGCAATTTACAGATGAGTAAATGAAAGCAATCCATGGTCACATGAAAAAATTGTTCTAACTCATTACTTATTAGAGAAATGCAAATTAAAGCATCTCAGACTGGGCAATATGATCAGAAAGGACAATGATCAATGTTGGAAGGGATTTGTGAAATCTGGGACACTAATCCATTATTGGTGGAACTGTGAATCTATCCAACCTTTCTGGAAAGCAATTTAGAATTATGCCCAACGGGCACAAAAATGTGCATACTCTTTGATCCAGCAATACTACTATGGGTCTATACCCTGAAGAGAAGATAAAAAAGGGTAAAAACATCACTCGTACAAAAATATTCATAGCAGCCCTGTTTGTAGTGGCAAAGAATTGGAAATTAAGTGAATGTCCTTCAACTGGGGAATGGCTTAACAAACTGTGGTATATGTATGTCATGGGACACTGTTGTTCTATTAGAAACCAGGAGGGATGTAAATTCAGGGAATCATAGAAGGATTTGCATGAATTGATGCTGAGCAAGATGAGCAGAACCAGAAAGACATTGTACACCCTAAAAGCAGCATAGGGGTGACGATCAAACTTGATGGACTTGCTTATTCCATCAGTGCATCAATAAGTGACAATTTTGGGCTGTCTGCAATGGAGAATACCATCTGTATCCAGAGAAAGAATGGTGGAGTTTGAACAAAGACCAAAGACCAAAGACTATTACCTTTAATTTAGGAAAAAATAAAACTTATCTTATTATGTAATTTTGCTATCTCTTATACTTTTTTTTCCTTCCTTAAGGATATAATTTCTCTCTCATCACATTCAACTGAGATCAATGTATACCATGGAAAAATGTAAAGGCTAACAGATTGCCTTTTGTGGGAAGTGGGGGGGGGAACCAAAATAAATAAAATCTTTCTTTAAAAAAAAAATAGCACCTATCTCAGGGTTCTTATGAGGTTCAAATAAGATAACATTTGTAAAGAGCTTTGTAAAGCATGCAAAACTATATAAACATTAGAAAAAATAAAATAAAAATAAATTTAGCAGGCTACCTGAAAAGAAAAAAGGATTAATATTGCAAATAAGGAATGTTTACAAAGATCTTTAAATTTAGACAAAAATCTGCCTGTTTTTAACTTCTACCTAAGATTCCAATTGGCCTTTCATTTTCCTCCCAGTTGCTTTTTCTCTGGATTTCTCCATCATGTACCAACACCCTCTCTTCATTGTTGAAAATTGTTTCAATCCTAGAACTCATAGTTTGTCACTATTTTCCCCCCTGTCCAACCCATCCTTCTGTTTAGAGGGTAAAGAGCATCTCTTAAAGCATTCATGTAAAGACAGTGGTCAAGTCACTCATGTCTTCTAATGTGCCTATCTTACAACAACCCCTTTAACATAGATTGCTATCATTTTTTGCCAATTTGCTAATTATCAGAATATGAAATGAAACCTTAGCATTCTTTGGATATGCATTTTTATTATTTATGATTTGAAACATTCAAATAGCTGCTACTATTTTGATTTCCTTTTAAAAACTGATTTTTTAAAATATCCTTTGATCATTTTGTATATGTTGACTAATTACTTCTATCTCTTACATACAAAAACCCTGTCAGAGAAATTTGATACAATTTTTTTTTGGATTTCTTCATCCCTCATTTGACTACCTTGTTTCTTATTCTAGATGCTTTAATACTATTCATGTAGAAGTTTTTCAGTTTGAAATATTTAAATTTATCTATTATACTTTTTATAATTGCCTTTGTGTCTTCTTTGGTTAAGAACACATCATTCACTCAGAGCTGTGAGAAGTATATAATTTACATCTTTTCTAATTTTTATATTGTATTATCTTTAATATTGAGGTCATGTATCCATTCACAATACATTATATAGAGTGCAGTATAATGTGTTGGTCTAAGCCTATTACCTACCATATAGCTTTCTAGTTTTTCCAGCAATTTTTAGCAAATAGAAGATTTTCCCTAATTGATGTATGTTTTCATAATTTTCACTTTTATCAAGTCTTGGATTTTTGAGATCTTGCTTCTGATTCATCCTTGTGTAGTCAGTTCAATTGCTCAAGCTCTCTCTAATCTTTAACTAATACCAGATAGTTTTGATGACTATCGCTTAAAATATTGTGTTGATGTCTGAAAGTGCTATCCCCTTATTTATCTCTACATATTTTTATCATTTCTTCTGATATTAGAGATCTTTTGTTTGTCCAAATGAATAATTATTTATTTATTTTATCAAACTGTGAAGTATCCCTTTGGTAATTTGATTAGTACGGCATTAATAGTATAAATCAGTTTTGATAAGTGTTGGTTAATTATGTTGATCTTTTTTGTAATGTTGAATCAGATATGTATCCCTGATACAAATTCTATTTGTCTATAGCAACTTATTTCTGTAATAAAACATTGTGGTATACTGTTTGGATTTTGTTTAAAATTTTTGATTCTATGTTCATTACTGATATTGATCTATAGTTGTTATTACATATTTTATCTTTCCCCACTTTAAGTATTATAGTTTTATTTGTATTGTAAAATAATTCAAGTAGAGTGATTTCTTTTTTAGTATTTGGAAATATATAGATATAGATATACATATGCATACAGCATGTGAATTGATTGAAATGGCTGAGATTGTAGGCTCAAGCTACTGAGCATATCAGTTTATTAATTAATAATAATAATAATAATATTATATTGACTAATTGCATAATAAAACAGGGCCAGGTCTCTACTTAGCACTGGGCCATGAATACAGGGGAAGACATTATTATGAACGAAAATAAAATAATTAAACAGGATGTAAACAAAAATAGAAGATTGGATAATCTAATTTCTAATTGGAAGAAAGATTAGTAATTTCTGAATTACAAAGGGGAGAGCAAATATATTCCCTGAGATCAGATAAAAAGTGTTCCATTCTCCCCCTCTCCCCCAACAAGTATTTGTATTCAATCAAAGGAAAAGGATATAGTTACAGATTGATCAGTGAGGGGCCAGTTTTCAGAAAAAAAAATTATAAATTTCTTGAGATATATAATTGTGAGAAATCTCCTTGAATTAATATTTTTTATATATAAAGATTTTACTTATTTTGAGTTTTACAATTTTCCCCCCATCTCATTACCTTCCTCCCACCCCCCACAGAAGGCAATTTGTCGATCTTTACATTGTTTCCATAGTACATATTGATCCTAATTGAATGTGATAAGAGAGAAATCATATCCTTAAGGAAGAAACATAAAGTATAAGAGATAGCAAGATCAGACAATAAGATATCAGTGTTTTTTTTTCTAAATGAAAGGCAATAGTCCTTGGTTTTTGTTCAGACTTCACAATTCTTTCTCTGGATACAGATGGTATTCTCCATTGCAGAGAGCCCCAAATTGTCCCGGATTATTGCACTGATGAAATGAGCAAGTCTATCAAGGTTGATCATCACCCCCATAATGCTGTTAGGGTGTACAGTGTTTTTCTGGTTCTGCTCATTTCACTCAGCATCAGTTCATGCAGATCCCTCCAGGCTTCCCTGAATTCCCATCCCTCCTGGTTTCTAATAGAACAATAGTGTTCCATGACATACATATACCACAGTTTGCTAAGCCATTCCCCAATTGGAAGAAAGATTAGTAATTTCTGAATTACAAAGGGGAGAGCAAATATATTCCCTGAGATCAGATAAAAAGTGTTCCATTCTCCCCCTCTCCCCCAACAAGTATTTGTATTCAATCAAAGGAAAAGGATATAGTTACAGATTGATCAGTGAGGGGCCAGTTTTTACTTGATTTCCAATTCTTTGCCACCACAAACAGAGCTGCTATGAATATTTTTGTACAAGTGATGTTTTTACCCTTTTTCATCATCTCTTCAGGGTACACACCCAGTAGTGGTATTTCTGGATCAAAGGGTATGCACATTTTTGTTGCCCTTTGGGGGTAGTTCCAAATTTCTCTCCAGAAAGGTTGGATGAATTCACAACTCCATCAACAATGTATTAGTGTCCCAGATTTCCCACAACCTTTCCAACAATGATCATTATCCTTTCTGGTCATATTGGCAAGTCTGAGAGGTGTGAGATGGTACCTCAGAGAAGCTTTAATTTGCATTTCTCTAATAGTTAATGATTTTTAGCAATTTTTCATATGACTATGGATTGCTTTGATCTCATCTGTAAATTGCCTTAGCATGTCCTTTGACCATTTGTCAATTGGGGAATGGCTTTTTTTAAAATTTGACTCAGTTCTCTGTATATTTTAGAAATGAGTCCTTTGTCAGAAACATTAGTTGTAAAGATTGTTTCCCAGTTTACTACATTTCTTTTGATCTTGGTTACACTGATTTTGTCTGTGCAAAAGCTTTTTAGTTTAATGTAATCGAAATAGTTTGTTTTTAGTGATGTTTGCCATCTCTTCCTTAGTCATGAAGTGCTTCCCTTTCCATAGATCTGACAGGTAAACTAGTCCTTGATCTTCTAGTTTGCCTATAGTATTGTTTTTTTATGTCTAAATCTGTTATCCATTTGGATCTTATTTTGGTATAGAGCATGAGGTGTTGGTCTAATGTAAATTTCTTCCATACTAACTTCCAATTTTCCCAGCAGTTTTTATCAGAGTTTTTATTCCAATAGTTGGACTCTTTGGGTTTATCAAACAGTAGATTACTATAATTGTTTCCTTCTATTGCACCTAGTCTATTCTACTGGTCTACCACTCTATTTCTTAGCCAATACTGACAGTTTTGATGACTGATGCTTTATAATATAATTTTAGATCAGGTAGGCTAAGTCACCTTCTTTTGCACTTTTTTTCATTGAATCCCTGGAAAGTCTTGACTTTTTATTACTCTCTTTTTTTTTTTGCAAGGCAATGGGGTTAAGTGGCTTGCCCAAGGCCACATAGCTAGATAATTAAGTGTCTGAGGCTGGATTTGAACTCAGGTACTCCTGATTCCAGGGCCGGTGCTCTATCTACTGTGCCACCTAGCTGCCCTGACTTTTTATTTCTCCATATGAATTTACTTACAACTTTTTCTAACTCATTAAAGTAATTTTTTGGAATTCTGATTGTTAGGGCACTAAACAGGTAGTTTAGTTTTGGTAGAATTGTCATTTTTATTATATTAGCTCTACCTATCCATGAGCAGTTGATGTTCAACTAGTTATTTAAATCTGATTTAATTTGTGTGAGAAATGTTTTATAATTGTTTTCAAAAAGTTTCTGAGTCTGCCTTGGCAAATAGACTTTCAGGTATTTTATACTGTCTGAGGTTACTTTGAATTGGATTTCCCTTTCTAGCTCTCAGGAAAGACTTCTTAATAACCAAAACTGTCCTAACGTTTATAGTATCTTAAAGGGAACTGGCAAAAATTAATATCTTGTTATTTTTGGAACAATAACTAGATTGTTAGATTTGGAGTGAAAAAGTTCTGAGTTCAATTCTTTTTTCAGGCACTTACTAGTTGTGGGACCCTGTGTCAGTTAAGTTTCCTTATTTATAAAATGGAGATAATCTACCTCACAGTGTTGTAGTGAAGATGAGTAAATAAATATACATAGAGGACTTTACAAAATTTAAAGGACTATATAAATGCTAGCTATTCTTATTCTGTTTTCTTACATCAAAAGTCTGGGTATAAGACAAAGGAGAGAGAAACTAGGAACCCCTATGAAATATTAAAAACATAGGGAGATAAACTTTTTCAAAGTATTCCTGGGGGCAGCTAGGTGGCACAGTGGATTGAATACCAACTTTGGAGTCAGGAGGCCCTGCGTTCAAATACAGCCTCACACACTTGATACTGACTGTGTGATCTCAGACAGTCACTCAACCCCATTGTTCCACAAAAACTAAAACCAAAACCGAAACCAAAACCCAACACAAAAGCAAAGTATTCCTACCATGTACTATATTTTCTCTCTCCTTTCACTCTGACTCTGCTGTAGGGTCACTGAGTGGTGCAGCAGACATATCCCTGGTCCTGGGGCCAAGAAGCCCTGAGCCCCCATACCACCCCTTAGGCCCAGAATCCACCTGGCCCTATGGTCCTGGACAGGCCTTCCAATCCCAGCCCCTTGCAAGAAGTAAGAAAGAAAATGTGTTATATCTGGCCACTCTCCCCCCATGATCCATCCTCTCCTCCTTTGTTCACATCCCCACCCCTTCCCCCTGCTCCCCCCTCCTTCTTACTCCAGATGTCTATACCCCATTGAGTATATTTGCTGTTTCCTCTCCCAGTCACCTCTGATGAGAACAAAGGTTCCCTCATTCCCCCTTGCCTCCCCCCTTCCATATCATTGCAATAGATCATTGTAATAAAAAACCTTATTATATGAAATATCTTGGCCTATTCCCCCTCTCCTTTTTCTTTCTCCCATTACATTTCCCTTTTTTTCTATTGACTCCATTTTTACACCATATTTTATCTTCGAATTCAGCTTTCTCCTGTGCTTCAACTATAAAAGCTCCCTCTACCTGTGCTATTAACTGAGAAGGTTCATATGAGTTTTATCAGTGTCATTTTTCTATGCAGGAATACATGCAGTTCATCATCATTAAGTCCCTCATATTTTCCCCCTCTCCTCCAATCTTCATGCTTCACCTGAGTCCTGTATCTGAAGATCAAACTTTCTGTTCAGTTCTGGCCATTCCAAAAGGAACCTTTGAAATTCCCCTGGTTCACTGAAAGTCCACCTTTTTCCCTGGAAGAGGACATTCAGCCTTGCTGGGTAGTTCATTCTTGGCTGCATTCTAAGCCCTTTGGCCTTCCAGTATATTATATTCCAAGCCCTATGAGCTTCCAATGTAGTTGCTACTAAGTCCTGTGTGATCCTGACTGCAGCTCCATGATATTTGAACTGTGTCCTTCTGGCTGCTTGTAATATTTTCTCTTTGACTTGGAAGTTCTGGAACTTGGCTATAATATTCCTAGGGGTTGGTTTTTTGGGATCTCTTTCTCGGGGGGATCAGTGGATTCTCTCCATTTCTATTTTGCCCTCTGCTTCTAGAATATCAGGGCAATTTTCCTGTAGTAATTCTTTGAAAATGATGTCAAGGCTCTTTTCCTGATCATGACTTTCAGGTATTCCAATAATTTTTAAGTTATCTTTCCTAAGTCTGTTTTGCATATCAGTTGTTTTTTCAATGAGATATTTCACATTTTCTTCTAATTTTTCATTTTTTTGGTTTTGAAGTATTGATTCCTGATTTCTGGTAAATTTATCAATCTCCCTGGATTCTATTCTTTGTCTGAAGGATTTGTTCTCCTCAGAGAGTTTTCTTATCTCTTTTTCCATCTAGCCAATTTTGCTTTTCAAGGCATTCTTCTCCTCAATAACTTTTTGAACTCTTTTATCCATTTGACCTAAGCTGGTTTTTAACATGCTATTTTCTTCAGCATTTTTTTGGATTTCCTTGACTAAGCTGATGACTTCATTTTCATGTTTTTCCTGCATCTCTCTCCTTTCTTTTCCCAGTTTTTCTTCCAACTCCTTCATTTGATTTTCAAAGTCTTTTTTGAGCTCTGTCATAGCCTGAGCCCAATTTCTGTTTTTCTTGGAGTCTTTAGATGCAGGAGCTTGTGCTTCCTCATCTTCAGACTGAGTATTTTGATCCTTCTTGGGCTCATTTGCAAAATATTTCTCAATGGTTTTCCTCTTATTTCTTTGCTTGCTCATTTTCCCAGCCTGGGCCTGGTTTTGGGGTGCTTCCTGAGCTTTTGGGATGCTGCCACAAGGGTCTCAGAGTGTGAGGCTCTGTCCTCCCTCCTGGTCTGTGAATGACCATAAGTGCCCCCCTCTGCCACGGGGCCAAGGTGGGGAGGTCCCTGCTGTTCTATTGGGGGGCCTAGACTGCGATCAGGATCTGAATGTGGTCAGAGCCCCAGAGTCCTGTTCCAGAGGCAGAAGACAGAGCTTAGCAGTCTCTCTTCACTCCCTTCCCTCAGCTCAATGGGCTCATGCCCTGGGCGCTCCTGCATACCTGCTTTGCCTGGTTCTGTTTCCGGGTCTGGGCTGCTGATAGACCAAGCTGCTTGCTGTGTGCCCTGAGTGCTGGGTTCCACATGTTAGCTCAGGCAGAGGTCCCCTGCTGTTCCCCCACTTTGTGCCAGGTGCTCCCCGGGGTACAACTCAGGAGACTCCCCCGATGCTGTGAGCCGTGGCTCCCGCGTCTTGGGGTTGCCTCTAGGAGGCTGAAGTTCTTTAGCTCTGCTGGACCACCCCTCTGGCAGGCTGGCCCTTTCACTCTGGGGAGCAGAGCCTTTCTGCTCTTTTCCAGGTTACCTTGTGTGGGAGAACTGCCTCAATGGGTCCCTTTGTGGGTTCTGTCTCTCGAAAGTTTAGTTAGAGTCCTTAGTTTCAAGTTTTATCACAGAGCGCCTAAGACTGGATCACTTCTTGTTGCCACCTTGGCTCCGCCCCCCAAAAAACCAAATCAATATTTTCATCTGACTGGGTTTCAGATCAGTATAACCTAGTCCTTATCTTAGGGTCTCTAAGTAACAGATAGAGATAGTCCAGCTTCCCAGACAATGGGGGCTAGGTTAAAATAAAGCAATGAAATTTTCTCACAATTATCCAAATTAAATAAAACTTTCTTACAAAACAGAAAATGGATTAAAATCATAATTGTATAGATAAGGAACTAAGCTAGACCCAGAACCGAGACACAAGGTAAAATCAATGTGGTTCACTTGATTCTCACAGAATTGTACTAAATATTTTTTTTAAGATTACAAGAATTCTGTGAAGCCACAGATTGTAGGACTTTTTTTTCTTTTCTGATTTGTCATTTTTTTTTTATTTTATTGAACTATTTAATCCACTTACATTTAAAATTGTAATGATGGAAATCTAATTTCTTTCCATTGAGATTTCATTTTCTTTGGTCAGAAGTTTTAGATAGTTCTTTTCTATTAATGTTTTTATGTGGTCTTTAAGATACTTTTGTACTGTTCTTTTTTTATAAAACTATTGATCCTTAATTGTCTCTATGTATTCTCTCTTTAGATATTTATGTTTTGTTTGTATAATGAAAATTATATTTAGTATTTTTTCCTTCTCTTCTAGTATATTGTTCTTTATGACTGTGTATTTTCATTCTGAATCTATTTTTCTCAGTTTTCTTTCTTTGGTGATGCTTACAAAGACTAGCTTTGCTTGGTTTTTAAAATTCTGCTCCTTATTTTCTCTTGGGAGAGCAAATTCTATCCTCATAATTCTCATTTCTTTTTCAAAACTCTTAGGAGCAGCATGTTGCAATTTCTTTTTATATTTAAATTCTACAGGATCCTCCATCCTATCAGATATTGGCTCATTTCCCCTCATTTTTCAGTATTTATTCAAAGGTGTCTAAAATTGTTTACTAGATATGAAAGTCATATTTCATTTTATTGTTATTGTTTTTTCTTACTGATTTATCTATTGATGTTTAAAGGGTTTTCTTTTCTTGAAATTTTTGGTACCCTTACTATTCCCCTTTTCCCCAGCAAACATACTTGCTCTGCTCTTCCCCCTCTGATCCTGTTTTCTTTGAAAGTTGGTTCTCAAAGTATCTCAGATTCCTTCCAAAATGGGCAATTCATGACACTTGGTTGACAGACTTTTGGTTGGCCAGAAATTGCCCGAGCTGGATGTTTTATTTTTTCTTTCAAGGTTGGCAGAGTGCTGTTTAGTTCACCCCAAAAATGGTGATTCAGTCCTAGTGACCTGTCCTACTCCCTCTGTTCCTTAGTTCTGTGACCTGTGGCCATACTTAACAACCTGAAGGCAGAAAAAACTCTGTTTTCCCCAGCAAGAAAAGTTTAGAGCTTTTCAGCACTGATACTTCTGAACTGTGGTCCCCAGGAAGCTTGTACTCCTGAAATCATGTATTTTGCTGGCTATCAGACCCAACTACATTTCAAAAATTTGGAGGCTGGGATGCATGGAGGGGCAGAAGCACCAGAAAAATGGAAGAATAGAGGTGCAAGGGGAGGGCTTCTTTGTTTTTTCTTTGTAAACGTGTGTTGTGTTTCTTGGATTTGTAAGTGTGATCTTACTGGCAGTAGTGTAGGAGTGGTATTGAGTAAACTCAGGGTCAGTGAGAATCAGTTCTTGTGCCATTTTTTAACCTTTTGGATTTTGAATACTGCAGACTTTGAAAACAGTTCAAATTCCTTTATCTCTGCTACAAAATTTCTGTTTTAAAAAGTTTGAGAGGTCATGGGGAACCAAGAAATGTCTTGTTGTTTATGTGATCTGGAAATCCCTCCAGATTGTTTTTTCATCATTGAAAATGCTTCCAAAAATCATCATGATGGTATTTTTTGTTTCCTATTCATTTTTCTTTCATTTTTCCTTCTTTCCTTCATCCTTCTTTCATTCTTCCCTTCCCTCTTTCCTACTCCTTCCCTAGTACATTGGGTCACCCTCCTATAGTGAATTTCTGGAAACATATGATCGAGTCACTTGATATTTCTAGGTATGGATAGATTGTGCTTTTCATCATAGTATGGAATACTCATATCAAGAAGATCAAAGATCATTTGAAATGTTTGTACATGAGATTATTTGCATACATATATACATATATTTATGTATACTATAAGCATGTATATATATATATATATTTATGTATATATATATATATATATATACATAAACATATCTGAAGTTTTTAACTTGTATTGTGGATATGATCCTGGTTAATGCCAGGGAAGTACCAGTTCTAAGATATCCTATGAAGTTGGAAAGCATTACATATATAAGCTAAGATGATGTCCAAACCAACTCATTATAGAAAAGAATAGAAGATTTATAGGACAAATTCCAAATATAACTATAATATTCTTTGAGGAAAACAATAGGAAAATCTAGATATAATATTAAGGAATCTGAGTATTATTGGGGTTTTTTTCTGACCAAATAAAAAGCCAAAGAAATCAGGCTAACAAAAAAGTGTGATGGAGATATGATTGTAACTGGAGAGTGCTGACCTTATCTCCTTGGGTTTCCTGGTTAAAATTCATTTGTGGCTAAATCAGAGAGGATCTTGAAGTGGGTGAGAGTGGACAAACATAGGATGGACAGTTATCTGGAAAAGCTTTGCCCTCCAGACTCACAAAAATATTGGAAAAAGAAAAACTTAGTCCTAAAACTAAAAACAATCCACTTGGTTCTTGTTAGTTGATTGTGATGACTGACTAAAGAGCTGTTAGACTGCTCTTGTGAAGGATTCTATTTTACTGTACTCTCAAGTTACAGTTTTCAAGATTTCAAGACCAGGAAAGTAAAGTCATGGCAAGTCAGTCAAATACCAAAGATGCAGAATCTAATGGAAGCAAGCCTAGTGAGTTCAGTGGATTAAAGCATTTAATAGAGATGTAAAGTCCAGTGAGAAGTAGAGTCAGTGAATACCAAATAGAAAAGGTAGAGATGTCATAGCCAGTGAGAAGTAGATTACTATAATCGTTAGAACACATCAATGATATGCTCTGTTAGAGCTGTGACAGATATTCCCCATTTATGAGCCCTTGTGGAGGACCTGCATTTTCACTTTTCTTATTGCTGCTGTGCATATCTGGGATATTATGTTTTCAAAATATTATTTGATTTACATTTAACTTTTTGGGAGCCTTTCAAATTCTCAGACAACATTCAATTATATATATTTGCACATATTCATATATACAACATATTTATACATATGTATATGTGCATTTGGAAATGTGCATATGAACACATATTTTTTATGAAGTCATATTTTCTATTCCATTTTGAGGAACTAAAATGCTTCCTCAATAACCAAAACTGTGCTAACAAAATATTGTTTTCCCTCATAAATTGATTTAAATATACTGTTTATTACTATCAGAGGTATTTTGTTTTTATTTTGAAAGTAATTTTCAATTCAATTCACAATGATAAAGCTCAGCATTGTTGTGATAAATATGTAGATCAGTATTAATTCTTTTTTGCATATAAAGCAAACCAAAAAAAAACAGTAAAGGAAAGAATAAATGATTTAACCTGTCTCTCTCCTCTTTATTGATTTACGTAGTATTCATACTTGGCATGGAAAAAAGTAATTATGAAATTTTGTTCTAGTGAAAATGAACTATTGTTAGAGACTAGAGGATTTAGTTCATTGTTTTAATGAATTATTGCTATTCAACTGATGTTGAATGGTCTGAACATATGCTTATTGTCATTTCTTTAGAGTTCCAATGAATAATCTGCAAGCACCAAACAATATTTGTTAAATACCTATTTGGTGTCTAATAATAAGGAATAAAAATAATTTAAGACAAACAAAATCATGCCAACCCATTTAAAATAAATTTATCAAGTAGAGCATAAAATAATGAATCACCTTCCAGTTTGAAATTCTCAACAGTACAAATGAACTTTAAAAATAATTTATGCACATACCTACATAGCAAATTCTGAACTGACCTATAATACTATTAACTGATCCCAGTGGAACTGTAATTCCATGATGATTTTAAGATAGTATCATGACACAAGTCTGCATAAATGAAAAGGAAAACATTCTTTGCCCCTGATAAACCAAGGAAATCAAGGAAGAAGACAGTGGGATACAAATAGGATTATTACAAGTAACATAATAATAATCTTTTAGTCCCACTGTATGCAATTTGATTATTTTTATTCTTTTTGCATAATTTATGAGATGTTATCTTTTGGGTCACCTCCCTTTCTGGCCATGCCTTCACAGACCTTTTTGTTGTATCAGTTTATTTCTGCAAAGCGCTCTCTATATCTGGAATACATTCACTTTTTGGTTCTGCCTTCAGAAATCTTCCAAGTCCATTGCCCTGCTCTGATTCACTGATCTTTCCCCTAATTTCTTCCCAATATCTCTCCTCAATATCTATCTTGTGCCTCCATTTAAATATAATTATCTCCCTCTTTAAGAAATTTTAGGAGCAATTAGGTGGTACAGTGGATAGCACTGGCCCTAGAGTCAGGAGGGACAGGGAAGTGTATTTTATACAAAAGTGACTTATCTTGCTTTTGCATAACTATTGTTCCAACTTACTTTTTTTATATGACAAAGTTAAATTTATTTTCAACTTTCTCAGTTTTCCCTTGTGGTGTTTTGTGGTTTTTAGTTTTTTGGGGGAGAGTGAATGAAGACAACAAGAATAGTAAATTGTTAACATTTATAGAATATTTTAAACTGTATAATGTGTTTTACATGTGTTATATCAAGAATCTCAAAGCTACCTTGTTATTAATTTATTTCTTACTAATTATTCCCACTTTAGAGGTGAGAAAACTAAGGCAGAAAAATCATTAAGTAAGTCACGTAACTTATGTCTGAGACAGGACGTTAACTCAGTTCTCACTGACTCCAAGTCCACCTCACTATGCACTGCACCACCTAATTGCCTCAAGTCACATTCCCTTCCACATGCTATTCCTTCAATTACCAGAAGACAGTTTTTTTTAATATATGACCCACTTACTTTGTCTTCTTTTCTTTAGACTAAGTATCCCTAGTTCCTTCCTATTTCATGCTCTTCAAAGTATTCAACATTCTGATGATGCTCATCTGCCTCTTTTCTATTTATAAATGTCATTCTTAATTTGTTTTTCCAGAGTTAAACATAATACTCCAGATGGTATCTAGTAAAGATAGTGAACATGAAATAAAACCTATTAAGTTTCTAGGCTTTCTAAATAAAAGATAAAACTTCTTTAAGAGAGTGACTTTTAAAAAATATTTTATTTTTGTATTCTCTCTGTCATGATTTGTCCTTAATTAGGACTTAATAAATTTCTTCGTTACTTTATATAATTTTTTCCAATTACATACAAAGATAATTTTCAACATTCACTTTTTTTGTAAATTTTTGAGTTAAACATTTTTCTTCCATCCTCCATTTCCTTTTTCTTCCCCATGATAATGAACAATCTGATATAGTTGCATGTGCACAATTGTGTTTAACATATTTCCATATTAGATATGTTGTGAAAGAAGAATTAGAACTCAAGGGAAAAATGAGAGAGGTAAAAAAGGAAACAAACATAAAAGAAGGTTTTAGTATAGTAGTTTTAGTTATAGCATGCTTTGCTCTGCATTCAGACTTCTGAAAAAGTCAAAAGACTTTTTAGGACTGTCCTTGATCACTGAACTGTTGAGAGGACCTGTGTCCATTATAGTTGATCATCTCACAATGTTGCAGATAACATGTACAATATTCTCCTGGTTCTGCTCACTTCACACAGTAAAAGTTCATGCACTTCTCTAGAGATCTTTTCTGAAATCTGCTTGCTCTTGATTTTTTTACAAAACTATAGCACTCCATCATATTCATATACCATAACTTGTTCAACCATTCCCCAATTGATGACGTCCCTTCAATTTCCAATTCTTTGCCACTATAAAAAGAGCTGCTATAGATATTTTTGTACATGTGGCATTGCTGGATCAAAGGACATTCACAGTTTTATTGCCCTTTGGACATAGTTCCAAATTGTTCTCCAGAATGATTGGATCAGTTCACAACTCCAATAAATGTACTTTAGTGTTCTATTTTTGCCCACATTTTTGCCAATATTCATCAATTTCAATTTTTATTTTAATCAATTAGATAGGTGTGGAGTGGTACCTCAGATTTGGTTTGATTTGTAGTTCTCTAATCAATAATGATTTAAAGTATATTTTAGAGTCATATAGATGGCTATAATTTATTCATCTGAAATCTCCCTACTCATATCCTCTGATCATCTATTAATTGGAGAATGACTTGTATTCTTATAAATTTGACTCAGTTCTCTGTATATATTTTAGTAATGAATCCTTTATCAGAAACACTTAACTGTAAAAATTGTTTCTCAGTTTTCTCATCCTTTCTAATTTTGATGGCATTGATTTTTGTGCAAACCCTTTTCAATCTAATGCAATCAAAATTATCCATGCTGTAATTTAAAATATTCTCTTCATCTAGTTTGGTCATAAATTACTCCCCTCACTGTAGATCAATCAGATTAACTAGTCCTTGTTCTCCTAATTGACTTATGGTATCACCCCTTATGTCTAAATCCTCTTTTGTTAATCTAGGCAATTTTTATTTTAATAAATATTTATCCATTTCACCCATATTGTCAGATATTTTGGCATAGAGTTTGACAAAATATCTCTGAATTATTACATTTATTCCCCTCATATTTTTTATTTTGATATTGGTAATTTGTTTTTCTTCTTTCTGTTTTTAAATCAAATTGACCAAAAGATTATCTATTATATATTTTTGTAAAACTGAGTACAGTTTATTTATTTTTTTTTGTAAAACCAAGCAATACCTTTCTTCCAATTTTATTGATTTCTCTTTTGATTTTTGGAATTTTTAATTTCATATTTAATTGGTGTTTTTTAATTTGTTCACTTTCTAGTTTTTTTACACCCAATTAATTGATCTTCTCTTTATTTTAGTCATGTAACCATTTAGAAATATCAAATTTCCCTAATAAAAGCTTTGGCTGCATCCCACAAGTTTTGGTAAGATGGTTCATCACTTTTATTTCCTTGGATGAAATTATTTGTTATTTCTATGACTTGCTGTTTCTTCCAGTCATTATTAAAAATTAGGCTATTTGTTTCCAAGTAATTTTTACTTTATCTTTCCACAGCACTTTATTACATGTAATTCTTTTTGCACCATGATCTGAAAAGAATTCATTTAATATATCTGCCTTTCTGCATTTGATAGTGAGGATTGTATGCCTGGTCAATACATGGTTAGTTTTTGTGCAGAGAAGACGGTATATTCCTTTCTATGTCCATACAAATTTCTCTAGCACTTTATCATTTCTAATTTTTCTAAAATTGTATTGACTAGGCAGCTAGGTGGCACAGTGGATAAAGCACAGGCCCTAGAGTCAGGAGTACCTGGGTTCAAATCCAGTTTCAGACACTTAATAATTACCTAGCTGTGTGGCCTTAGGCAAGCCACTTAACCCCATTTGCCTTGCAAAAAAAAAAAACCAAAAAACCCCCCAAAAACCTTAAAAATTGTATTGACCTTCTTCACTTCAATTGTGTTTTGGTTTGATTTATCTAATTCTGAAATTGGAAAGTTTCAGTCTCCCACCAGAATAATTTTGTTGTTTATATATTCCTGTAACTCATTTAGCTTCATCTCTATGAATCTGGATGTTACACCAGTTGGTTCATGTATGTTTATTATTGATATAGCTTCATTGCCTTGGAACCTTTTAGGAAGATATAATTTCCTTCCTTTTTCCCTTTTAATTAGATCTATATTTTTTGTTTGCTTTTACATGATCTGAGATCAGGATTGCTACCTCATCCTTTTCTTTTTTTATCTTTAGCTGACGTGTAATATATTCCACTATAGTCCTTTACCTGTATTCTTTGTGTCTCTCTCAGCTTCAACTGTATTTCCTATACATAACATATTGTAAAATTATTATTTTTAAAAAATTCTACCATTTTATTCTATTTTATAGGGCAGTTAATCCCATTCACACTCATAGTTATGATTACTAACTCTGTATTTCCTTCCATTCTATCTTCTCCATTTTTTACTTTTTTCTCTCCTTTTGCCTTATCCCTCCTTCCAGTGTTTTAAGTCTGACCACTGTCTCCCTCAAACAGTTGTCACATCTATCAGTCCCTCCTTTTTCTGTCTTTTCTTTCCCCCTGTCTACTTCCCTGTAAGGTAGGATACATTTCTAAATCCAATTGAGAATGTATGTTATTCCTTCTTGGAGCCAAATGTGTTGAGAGTAACATTTGCTCAAACACCTTGCCATCTCTCCCCCTACTATATACACTATGTCCTTTATGCTTCTTCATGTGGCATCACTTATCCTCATCTCCTTTCACCCACTTCTCTGAATATAATCCTTTTTAATATGTTAATTCTTTTTATAATATCTTTTACCTACATCTGTCTGAATATATGCCTTTTAGCTGTACTAATAGAAATATGATTCTCAAGTTATAAGTATTATCAAATCCTAATCAATTTATATCTATACTCTGTTTACGTATGCTTCTTCCAATTGTCATAATAGAAAACAATCCTCAAGACTATTATTAGGGCAACTAGGTGGCACAGTAGATAGAACACCATCCCTGGAGTTAAGGGAACCAGAGTTCCAATCTGGCCTCAGACCCTTAATTACCTTACAATGTGACCTTGGGCAAGTCACTTAACCCCATTGCCTTTCAAAAATAAAACAAATAAGAGTTAGAATTATTATCTTATAATGTAGGGATATGAACAGTTTAGTTTTATGTCCAACTTTTTTTCTTTTTTAGTTAACTTTTTACACATCTCTTGAGTCAAAAGTTTAAATTTTCTGTTTACTTCTGCCATTTTGTCAGGGAAATTTCAATGTTCTCTATTTTGTTGAAAATTCATCTTTTCTTCCAAAAAGAATATGCTAAATTTTACAGGACAGTTTATGCTTGGTTGTAATTCAAGGTTCTTTGCTCTGCAGAATATCATTTTCCAGGCTCTCCTATACTTTAATGTTGGAGTTGATAAGTCCAGTTTAATCCTAACTGCGACTCCTTACTATTTGAATTTCCCTTTATGGGTTACTTTCAGTATTTTCTCCTTAAAGTTTTTATTTCTGAAATTTGACTATAATATTCCTTGGAGTTTTTATTTGGGGATACTTTCTGGAGGTGATTGATGAATTCTTTTGAGGATGATCGTAGGGGCCACTAGATGGCACAGTGGATAGAGCACTGGTCCTGGAGTCAGGAGAACCAATCTCAGGCACTTAATAATTATCAAGCTGTGTGATCTTATGCAAGTCACTTAAACCCCATTGCCTTGCCAAAAAACAAACAAACAAAAATAAATATTTGATCTTCTGGTTCTAGAAAACTAAGTTGTTTTTCTTGATAATATCCTGAAAGATATTGTCTGATTCTTTTTTTTATATCATGACTTTCAGGTAGACTAATAATTCATAAATTATCTCTCTTTGGATCTATTTTCCCAATTGATCATTTTTCCTAAGAAGCACTTTACAATTATTTTTTATTTTTATGGTCTTTTCATTTTGATAGAATTTTGGTATTCTTTAAAATGATTAATTTTTACTTCTTCAATTCTAGTTTTTAAGATACTCTAATGCATGGTCAATTTTTCTGTAGGTGCCATATACCTTCCTTTCTATATTTGATCAGCTTTCTCCAGAGTTTTTTCATTTCCAACTTTTCTAAAATTCTATTTCCCTTCTTAACTAAAGTCTTATTTACTTTTTGGTTATACTTATCTAATTCTGAGAGATGGTGGTTATGGCCCCCACTAGCAAAGTTTTGCTGTCTATATGCTCCTGTACTTCATTTAGCTTCTCAAGATTATATTATTTTCTGGGTGGCTAGGTGGTGTGGTGGATAGAGCACTGGCCCTGGAGTCAGGAGTACCTGAGTTCAAATCCAGCCTCAGATACTTAGTAATTACCTAGCTGTAGGTTGGGCAAGCCACTTAACCCTATTTGCCTGGCAAAATCCTTAAAAAAAATTGTATTACCTTCTGCATTTCCTTTTCCAAATGGTTGATTTTGCTTTTAAAAGAATTGTTTTCCTTTCCCAGTTGATCAATTTTACATTTAGAGCTGATTTCTTTTTCTATTTAGTCATTTTCATTTTTAGATATTGTTTTCTTCCATCATTGTTTTTACTTTTCCAATTTTTCATAAATATCTTGCAAGAATCTCATTTCTTTTCTCAGTCTTTCATCACCTCTCTTCTTTGGTTTTTAAACCCTCTTTGACCTCTTCCAAGAGAATATTTTAGATTTGAGACCTGATTAGTTCCCTTTGAGGCTTCAAGTGTAGGTATTTTGTCATTGCTTTCTTTATTCTGATCTTTTTTTCTTTTATCTGCCCTGTCACCATAATAATCATAGCTTTCTAAGATTAGCATTTTTTGGCTCATTTTAAAGGTTGAATTCTGCTACTGGAGAACTGGGAATAGGCTCCCAATTTCTCTGCTGGAACCTAGGGTTCTGGTCCCTGGCTTTCTGAGGACTGCTTCCCTATCTTAAGGTAGCCCAACCTAGTTCTATCTTTTCCACTAGTGTTCTGGGACTTGAAGTTTACCTTCCATGCTGGATTTGGGTCTCTCATTGATAGACTCCTGAGGTATTGACTTGCTAATCTAGGTCGTTGGTGCTTTAGTTATTGAACTTTGCTGTGCTTTTCCAATTCTCCCACCTATGCTACTCTGCATTCCCCACATGAGCCAGACTTTTTGCTTAAGTTATTCCAAAACAGCTTGAGTTAAAAAAATTATTTCCCACTGTTTTCATGGGTTCTGCCATTCTAGGGTCTCTTTAAAGGTTTTATTTAAGTTTGTTTCAGAGGGAGTTTGATAGAGGTTCCAGGAGCTTCTTAGATCCTCTCCATCATCTTGGCTATTTTTTAAATCTCTGATTGACTTAATAAATTGTTGTTCTGTCTAAGAGCGGTCTAATAGAAGCACTCTCTTTATTGGAATTGGGATGAAAAGAGGCTCATAAAATCAAAGATTAATGGACAAGGCAGAGAATGGAAAAAGCAGAGAATGGACAAGACAGATTATTTCCTCGTCATTTCATTTAACAAGAAAAATTAGACTAAGGATGAGAAAATTATTTCTTCAAAAACCCATATATGGTAAGCATTATGATAGAGCTACGTCAAGCTTAGATATTCTAATTTCAAACCCCAAACTCTATCTAAAAAACACAATTATTTTTCAATTGAATTATTTTTTCACTAGAATTATTTGCATGTGAAATTGATTTTTGAAGCTAAGTAAATTATTTCATTATTATAATTGATTTTTATTACTGATATCTTCTCAGTTGAAGAAAAAATAATAAATCTCTCAATCTTTGATGGGAAAACATGTATGAATATTTTGTTGTTTTTGTAATTACTAGTACTATTTGGTATACTATGAATAACTAGCCAAAAATGTTTGTGGGATTTAAACAATGTTTGAAAACGACATTCCCTTTACATTATTATCACCTAGAGGATTTTAATATTTTTGTTAACTTATCCAAGGTTGACTAAGGACATAATTATCTACATACTTCAAAGAAAACTTACTCAGTCTTTAAAAATATGTACATTTATGAACTATGTCCTTCATCATAATTTTATGTACCTAAAATATGCTGTTTTATGAATTCAAAGTGCAATACATATAGTCTTTCAAATCTGCAGAGGGATGAAATGTACTTAAAGCCATAAACTTCAAAGCAAAGAATTCAGGTCAGAAGATAATGAAAGGGATTCTTTTATTTCTTTATGGAGACTGGTCCTAGTCATTAAGATATGCAAGGGCTCCTGATATTTCTGCAAAAAAAACTTCGATACATTTGTCATTAGAGAATGACAACTCAGTATTCTATCATGGAAATCATGGGATAGACATTCTGATGGTAGTAATAAATGCAATAGAGCATGTGAAAAGGATGTTGTACAGTTGCATTATCAATCACCAGCATACTCCATTTTACTTATTACTCCTTAGCTCTGTCTAAAGCTACTTGTCAAACATTAACTCTTCCCTTCTTACACTATAAACTCCTGCTGGATCTATTATTTCAGACAATAACTTCACAATTGAGCTAATAATTTAAGGAATAAGGAAAATATAAAATAATATTAAAAAATATTGTCAATTTTCTAATCATTAGTCACAAATTTTAATCTCCTGTGAGAAAACAAACAAAAGAACAAAATAATATTGCTGCCATGACTATCTTTTAGGGGTTACCTTAATGCCTAGGTTTGCCAGTAGACAATAGACAAAAATTAAAATATCAAAGAGAATAGTTGTGGTTGAATTGTCTCAAAGTTGGATCACTGATTTAACAAACCATGTATATCAAATCACATGTGATATTAACAAATTAAGATTATGAAGAACTAATGCTGCTGCTGCTGCTGTTTTCAGGGAACCCAGAATATCAGCAATCAGCTCTTCTAAACCAAAAAGGATTCATCTGTATAAGAACATACCCAGGAAAACAACTCCTGTATATCCTGGGTAGCTACTTAAATTAACCAATTCCATATTTCACTGAATTGGGGTGAGTGATCAACACCTCTCTAAAAGTATCTTTTTGTCTTACTCAGAGTTATATATTTAAAGTCAGAAGACATGAGTTCATATTCCACCTCTGATATTTTCTACCTATGAATCTGTTTCCTCTTTGATAAAAAAAAAGAAATTGGATTACCTGACCTAAGATAATATTTTTTACTATAAATACTCAATTCCCTGATATTTTTCCATCTTCTTTTTCTCCTTCAATCAATTTCCATTCCACCTTCTGCATCTTCTACTGTGATTATATGCAAGTCAGTAAATTCAGCCCTGTTCAATGATAAAGTAGTTCTGGCCGATCTTTATTTTGACTATTGAATATCGAGAAATGCTAGTATCTGGTGATATTTCATGCTTCTGAAATCTTCAGGCAGGCAAATAGGGTCCATTAGAAATGGTACAGAAGTGAATAAGGAGGAAAAGGAAAAGAACACAATCCTTACCTGGAAAAGGTGGAAAAAATTATTTCCTATTGTAATCTATAGCAACAACAAAAAAATAATAAGACAAGCATCCTAACATGGTCAACAGCCATCTCCTTTCCAATAATGTAATTCTGTCTTGGTACTTACTTTGATGCTTCTCCAAGGATAATACTATCAATTACATGTCAGAAAAAAATAGTCCACAGAAAAAAATAGTCCACAGAAATCATTTGAGTTCTTTCAAAATAATCTGTAAGAAAACTATCAAATTATACATCCAATAAATATTAGTGATGAAACAAAAGTTGTAGACATTTCTTATCAAGCATTTGCTATATACTATATATATATATATATATATATATATATATATATATATATATATATATATATATATATATATTTGGAAGTAGGCAAGACCAAATTGGGTATTGTGGAATTGTGGATCCGGTATAAAGATACAAAGAAATGAACCTCAAACAGAGGTCCTTTTTCCTTCAAAAGATAAATGCATTTATTTCATTTAACTGTGTTGCCATAATTCCTTGAATTTATATCCCTTTCATTGGCCCATTTCTCAACTCTCCATAATTTGTAATAAAACAATATAAATCATAAGTAAACAATAATTTATAATTGAATGCTGAAAAATACAGAGAATAAAAAATATAACCGTCACATAGAATTTTAGAGTTGCAAGGAATATCAGCAATCATCTTATCCAGGTCTTTCCTTTTTTTAATTCCTATACCTATTAATGTTCAGTAAAATAAACATATGTTTCCCTCTCAATTCAATATAAAAGTTTTATAAATCAACATAGATATAAAAATAAAATAGATTAAATTCAATAGAATACCACTTAAAGTCTGTTTAAACTTTTGAACTTTTCAAATCTACATTTCTTTTTAGCTTACATGCAGGTTAAAAAATTACATAAGATTTCATAATTCTACCAAGACTAGGACAGGAATAAATGAGCAAATGTTTCAGTAGCTTAGAATGGGACTTAGTGACTAAAAGTAAAAGATTGTGTGGAGCAATAGTCACAGTCATACTTAAGATAAATATCAGTTTTCTGATTATTACAAAGATGGTGTCAGTATTGAACATGATCCTTTCAACTGACAGTCTTTAGTGTCACTAACCATGTGCACAAAAGTAAGTTATTTTCTTTTTAGAGCCTTGGTTTCATCCCTTTGTGAAACAAGAGTTTTGAGCTAGAAGGCTTTCCATTAAGAACTCCTAGAACAAAGATAAATGTTGTTCTGGTCTTTAACTTACTTTTGCAGTATTAGGGAAATGTCTGGGCTGGAAAAGGTCTAAGAGATTACCCAGTCCAATCCTCTTTTTCTTTTTTTAATAGAGAAGGAAGCAGAGTGAGAGTGGTTGTTCTGATAAGTAATTTATTTCATGTCAAACAGATAGTACCTAAGAGATTGCAGCCTATGTTTCATTATTCTCAGTTGAATATTTTTTCTTTAACCATTTTACTACTCTAAAACAATTAATCTTATTCAGTAAAAGGGAACAAGATCCATAGTTCTTTTCTTTGGAAATTTGCCACCTGCATGTGCTGGAATGCTTGCCATCTACCTTTGCTGAAATGATTTTGAAGACAAATTCTTAAACTCATCCATTATGATCATCCATTGAGACCCTGAGTCGAAATTTTCCAATTCCTGCAACTTTCTTGTCTCCTTCTAAGCAAAAGTGTCATGAATGTCTTTAATTTTTATATTATAATTCTTTCCAGACATAACCTTACCCACTTTCACAATCATTGTAAAATCAAATGACACAACTACACTTGATACAATATTATTTCATACCTATGGTCTTACATAGTTTCTATATCTGTATTTTTTGAAATTTTTACAAGTTTCTATATCTATATCTGGAATTTCTATATCTCTACCTTTTACAAATTGCATTTATTTGTTTAACACTAAAGCAGTTGAATCCAAAATTTAGTTCTATATTGGTCTATGGGAATATTTCACAGTCATGAGATATTTATAATGTTAAAGCAAAATTAATCTGAAAATCTGTATGGGAATCACTTTCATGCTTAGTAAAACTCATTTTCAAGCTTCTACTCTACAACTCTGAAAAGAAACTCAAGTGTGATATTTTAAATCCCATTTCAAATAAATGATAATATTTGTCTTCTAATATTCTGACATTTGTCTCATGGCTCGTGTACTCTGCTTCATTGGAACTTTGAAAAACTAAAACAGGAAACAACAAATACAATAAAAACAAAAAAACAACAGCAGAAACAGTGTCAACAATAACCTCAACAGTGAACAACTCATTCTGAAAGTTTCCCTAAGGTGGGAAAGGTAATAGTTATTTGCCTGTCTTTACTTGTGAGGGATTCCCACTTTTATCCATTTAATACCTTCAGAGATATTCAAAATAGTCCTAAAGAGACATGACTTCTCTGTACAAGAATATTACCAGACCTTTTAAAATAAAAATCAGAAAAATTAAGAATAAAAAACATATAATGCCTTTAATGTATCAGGTATTATGCAAAACACTGTATAATTATTACATCATTTGATCTACATAGAAAGCCTAAGAGTTAGGCAAGAACTATAATCTGCATTTTACACATGAGAAAACTGAAGCAAATAGGGGTTGTTATTTGGCCAGCATCACAAAATCACAAAGCTAGTAAGTGCTTCAGACAATATTTAACTCAGGTCTTCCTGATTCCAGGCAAAGCATTCTAATCACTGAGCTATCTTAATCTCTCTCTCTCTCTCTCTCTCTCTCTCTCTCTCTCTCTCTCTCTCTTTATTTTTTACAATTACATATAGAGATAGTGCTCAACATTAAGTTTTTGTAAGAATTTGAATACCACATTTTACCCCTCCTTTCCTTTTGTCACCCTCCCCAAGAGAACAAGTAATCTGATATGAGTTATAGAAGTGAAATCCTATTAAACATATTTTCATATCAATTATTCAGTGAAAGAAAAATCAGAAAAAGGGGCAAACATATGAAAAAGAAAAAAACAAAAAAATTAAAAATGAGAAACTAGTATACTTTGGCCTGCATTCAGACTCCATAGTTATTTCTCTGGATTTCAATGATATTTTTGATCACAAGACTTTTGAAATTATCTTTGATCACTGTATTTCTGAGAAAAGCTAAGTATCACAATTTAGCATGAAATGGTGTTTATGTTTATTTGCACAATGGTCCTCTGGTTGTGCTCATTTAACTCAACATCAATTCATGTTAAACTTTTCAAGTTTTTCAGAAATCTCTGGTGCATGATTTCTTACAAAACAATAACATTTCCTCATGTTCATATGCCACAACTTATCCAGTCATTACCAATTGATGGGCATTCTTTCAATTTCAAATTCTTTGCTAATACCAAAAAAACTTGCTTTGAATGTTTTGATACATTTGGATTCTTTTTTCTTTTTTATGATCTCTTTAAGATATATATGTAGTAGTGATACTGTTGGATCAAAGGTTATACAAAATTTCATTGCCCTGTTGGGCATAATTCCAAATTACTATCCAAGATAGTTGGGTAAGTTCACAACTCCACCAATAGTGCATTAATGTTTGTCCTTCATTTTCTAAGACGACCACAACATCAGTGAGGTAATGCCATGACAAACACGTGAACTGGATGTGAGTGAGGGGATGAAGTGCTAAGACATCAGCCTCATATTATCCTCCAGAGTCGTCTGGGTCCAGTGGCCAGATATGATTCGGGACAACTGGAGATAGTCCTGGACATGGGGCAATAAGGGTGAAGAAACTTACCTGTCAGTGTCAGAGGTTGGATTTGAAATTCCAACTTTCTGGTTCCAAGACAAGTGCTCTGTACACTGTGCCATCTAGCTGCCCTAATAAGTGCATTAGTGTTCCAGTTTTCCCACATCCCCTCCAATACTGATCATTTTCTTTTTTCTGTCATAGTAGTCAATCTTATAGGTGTCAAGTGATATCTCACAGTCATTTTAATTTGCATTTTTCTAAAGTTGATTAACAGCACCTCTTCATATATCTATAAATAATTTTGACATTTTCATCTGAAAATTGCCTGTTCGTATCCTTTGACCATTTATCATATGAGTATTAACTTGCTTTTTTATAAATTGAAATCAAATCTTTACATATTTTAGAAATGAGGTCAAGATATATAGGTTCAAAAGAAACTGCAGTAAATGACTACAACAATTTACTATTTGACAAACCCCAAAACATCAACTTTTGTGATGAGTTAACTATTTGAGAAAAAAAGTTGTGAAAACTGGAAAATAGTATGGCAAAAACTAGGCATACACCCACATCTCACACCTTATACCAAAATAAGGTCAAAATGGGTACAGGATTTAGACTTAAAAAATGATACCATAGATAAAATAATAGACCAAGAAATACTCTCATTTATCAGATCCTATCCCTATCAGATCCCCTATTCCTATCAGGATAGGGGATAAATTTATGACCAAATAAGAAAGTAGAGCACATTAAAAACTGCAAAATGAGTGATTTTGACTATATTAAAACTAAAACATTTTTGCACTAATAAACTTAATGCTGCCAAAATTAGAAAGAAAGCAGAAAGCTGGGAAACAATCTTCACAACTAGTTCTGATAAAAATCTCATTTCTAAAGTATATAAAGAATTACAAAAAATTTATAAGGTTACAAATCATTCCCAAATTGCTAATTTGTCAAAGGATATGAAATGACAGTTTTCAAATGAATAAATTAAAGCTATATATAATCATATGAAAAATGCTCCAAATAATTATTGATGAGAGAAATACAAATTAAAACAAATATGAGGTATCACCTCACACCTATCAAATTGGCCAAGATGAGAAAAAAGGGAAAATGATCAATGTTGGAGAGGTTGTGGGAAGATTGGGACATTGATGCATTGCTGGTAGAGTTGTGAACTGATCCAATCATTCTGGAGAGCAGTATACAACTATGCCCAAAGAGTAATAAAAATGTTCATTCCCTTTGACTCAGCAATTCCAATTCTAGGCCAATATCTAGAAGAAATTATAAAAAAAAATAGGAAAAGTTCCACATGTTCCAAAATATTCATAGCAGCTCATTTTATAGTGGCAAAGAATTGGAAATTGAGGGAATGTCCATCAATTGGAGAATGGCTAAACAAATTATGGCACATGAATACTATGGAATAGTAGTGTTCTATAAGAAACCATAAATGGTTGGATTTCAGAGAAGCATGGAATGAGTTACAGGATCTGATGCTGGGCAAAGGGAGAATAACAATATATACATTAACAACAACATTGTGAGATGACTAACCTTGATGAAAGCAGCTCCTCTCAGCAGTTTAGAGAGCTAGGACAACCATATTAGACCAGCTATAGACAATGTAATCACCATCCAGAGGAAGAAAAACAAAACAAAATAAAACAGAAGAAACAACCGTTCAGAATTTGATGAACACTTTATAAAAATGATCTCTTATGTATCTCTTTCCATTAATCCTAATTCCTCACATGGAAAATGACTAATCTAATCTATAAACACATTTATCAAAACTATGTATATACAATGCTAACTTGACTGTTCCCCGCTGAGGGAAGGGGGGTGGGATGGGTGGCTAAAAGGAAATTTTGTAGCTTAAAAATATATACATGCAGATGGTGAAAAAAGTAAACATAAATAAAAAAATTTAAAAAAGAAGAAATGAGCTCTTTATCAGAAATACTGTAAAAATTGTTTCATAGCTTTATGTTTTCTTTCTATTCTTCGTTGCATTGATTTTATTTGTGCAAAACCTTTTTAAGTTATGCAATTAAAATTATTCATTTTGCATTTTATAATGTTTTCTTTCACTTGTATGGTCATAAACTCTTCTCATCTCCATAAATTTGACAGGTAAATGATTGCTTGCACTTTTAATTGACCTTTGGTATCAGCTTTTGTGTTTAAATCCTGTCCCCATTTGTATCTTTTCTCAGTATAAGGTATGAGATGTTGGTCTGTGCCTAATTTATACTGTTTTCCAGTTTTCCCAGCAGTTTTTCTCAAATATTGAGTTATTATATCCAAATATTGAGTTGTTATATCCAAAATTAGAGTATTTGGGTCTATCAAACAACAGATTATTATTTTCATTTATCACAGTTTCTTTGGAACTAATCCATTTTACTGATTCTTCACTCTAGTTTATCTTCCTTTACTTTCTTTTCACCAATTCCCTTTATATTTTTGATTTTTGGACTTCCAAGTTAATTGTTATTAATTTTTCTATGTAAAATTTTTGGTAGTTTGATTGGTATGGTACTAAGTAAATTAATTTAGATGGAATTGTATTTTTTTATATTAACTCAGTCTACCCATGAGCAAATAAAAATTTTCAAGTTATTTAGATCTGACTTTATTTGTGTGAAAAGTGTTTTGTAATTATGTTTATATAGCTCTTGGGCTTGTCTTGGCAGATAGACTCCCAACTCTTTTATAATGCATACAGTTCCTTTAAATGGAATTTCCCTTTATATCTTGAGATTTTAGGCTTTGTTGATAAAGTATAAAAATCCTGATGATTTATTGTGACTTTATTTTACACTCCCCCACTTTAATTGTTTCAAGTAGTTTTTCAGTTGGTTTTCTAGGATTCTCTAAGTATACCAGATTACTTCTTTTTTTCTTATTGCTAAAGTTAACAATTCTAATACAATATTGACTCACTGTGGTGATAAAGAACTTCCATGTTTCATGCCAGATCATAATGGGAATGCTTTTAACTTATCCCCATTATACATAATACTTATTAATATTTTTAGCTAGATCCTGCTTGTCATTTGAAGAAAAATTCCATTTATCCCTATGCTATCTAATGTTTTTAAATAGGAATAGGTGCTGTATTTTTGTTAAAGCTTTTTCAGCATCTCATGAGATAATCATATGATTTCTCTTAGTTTTGTTGATATTTTCAATTATGCTCATACGTTTCCTTTTTAATTGATATTTTATATTTCCAAATACAAATCATGAAAGTTTTTCAACATTCATCCATATACCTATGTATATTTGTAATTTATAAAATTTCCTTCTACACTCCCTTCTCACTCCCCTCACCTCAGCAACAAATAATCACATTAATATTGTTCCCACACAGTAGTGCTTTTTTGGTTTGGTTTGTTGCTTTTATTGTTTTTTGAATTTTACAATTTTCCCCCCAATCTCACTTCTCCCCCCCCATTCCCCAAAGAAGGTAGTCTGATACTCTTTACAATGTTTCCATGCTATACCTTGATCAAAATTCTATGTGTTGAGAGAGAAATCATATCCTTAAAGAAAAAAAAGTAAAATATAAGAGTTAGCAAAATTACATAAGATATTTTTTAAATTAAAGATAATAGTCTTTGGTCTTTGTTTAAGCTGCACAATTTTTTCTTTGGATATAGATGGTACTTGCCATCACAGATACCCTAAAATTATCCCTGATTGTTGCACTGATGAAATGAGCAAGTCCATTAAGATTGATCATCAACCACATGTTGCTGTTAAGGTATACAATGTTATTCTGTTCTGCTCATCTAGCTCAACATCAGTAATGTAAATCCTTCCAGGCTTTTGTGAATTCACATCTCTCCTGGTTTCTACTAGAACAATAGTGTTCCATAATATACATATACCACAGTTTGTTAAGCCATTTCACAATTGATGGACATTCACTCAATATCCAATTCTTTGACACCACAAACAGGGCTTCTATGAATATTTTTGTACAAGTGATGTTTTTATATGCAATAGTGTTAAACGTTATTTACAGGTTAGTCATTTTAGAAATGCATAAGAAATGCACTTTTTAAAAAGTGAACATAATGTTCATCAGATTCTGAAGGATCTTTTTGTTTGTTTTGTTTGGTTATATTTTGTTTTTCTTCTTATAGATGGGGATAACATTGTCCATAGCTGGTCTAATAGGGTTGTCTTAGCTCTCTGAACTGCTGAGAGCAGCCACATCCATCAAGAATAATCATTTCAAGGGCAGCTAGGTGGTGTAGTGGATAAAGCACCGGCCCTGGAGTCAGGAGTACCTGGGTTCAAACCCGGTCTCAGACACTTGATAATTACCTAGCTGTGTGGCCTTGGACAAGCCACTTAACCCCATTTGCCTTGCAAAAAAACAAAAAAAAACCCCTAAAAATAAAAAAAAGAATAATCATTTCAAAATGTTGTTAAGGTGTATATTGTTTTCTTGGTTCTCTTCCCTTCCCTCAGCATCAGATCCTGTATTTCACTCCATGCTTCTCTAGACTGACCATTTATGGCTTCTTATACTATAGTATTCGATAATATTCATAATCCATAACTTGTTTAGCCATACTCTCAATTGATGAGTATTCCCTCAATTTCCATTTCTTTGTCAAAACAAAAAGAGGTGCTATAAATATTTTGGAATATGTGGAATTTTTCAGATATTTTTATAATTTCTTCTGGATGAAGGCCTAGAAGTGGAATTGCTGGGTCAAAGGGAATGAACAGTTTTATAGTTCTTTGGGCATAGTTCCATATTGCTCTCCAGAATGATTGGATCCATTCACAACTCCACTAGGCAATACATTAATGTCCCAATACTCCCACAACCTCTATAATACTGATCATTTTCCCCAACCTTAGCCAATCTAATAGGTATGAGGTGATCGTTCACAGTTGTTTTAATTTGCAGTTCTCTAATCAGTAATAATTTGAAGTATTTTTTCAAATGATTTTAGATAGATAAAAAGATAGCTTTAATTTCTTCATTTGAAAGTTATTCATATTTTTTGACAACTTATTGGGGAATGACTTAGAACCTTATAAATTTGATGCAGTACTCTATATAGTTTATAAATGAGACCATTATCAGAACTCCTAATTGTGAAGATTGTTTCCCAGCTTTCTGCTTTCCTTCTAATTTTGGCAGCATATAATTTATTAGTGCAAAAACTTTTTAATTTAATATAGTCAAAATCATTCATTTTAAAGTTTATAATGTACTCTCATGTTTGGCATAAATTTGCCCCATTTTCATAGATATGATAAGAGTACTTCTTGGTCTATTTTTTTATATATGGTGGCACCCTTTATGTACAAATCCTGTAACCATTTTGACCTTATTTTGGTATAGAGTGTGAGGTGTGGGTCTATATTTCCAAGTTTTCCCAACAATTTTGGTGAAATAGTTCTCATTCCAGAAACTAATGTCTTTGAGTTTGTCAAGCAGTAGATTAGTACTGTTTCATTTACTACTGTTTCTTTTTGAACCTGTCCTAATCCATGGACTCATTTATTTACCAATACCAAGAAGTTTTGATGACTGCCATTTGATAGTATAGTTTTAGATCTGGTAAAGCTAGGCCACTTTCCTTTACATTTCTTTTCGTCAATTCCCTTGTTATTTTTGACCTTTTCTCACTCCAGATGAATCATAATATTATTTTTCCTAGATCAATAAAATAATTATTTGGTAGTCTGATTGGTATGACAGTGAATAAGTAATTTAATATGGGTAGAATTGTCATTTTTATTATATTACCTTGAACTAATCATGAGAAATTGACGTTTTTTTCCAATTTTTTAGATCTGACTTTATTTCAGTGAGAAGTCCTTTATAATTGAATTCATACATTTTCTGAATTTGTCTTGGGAGGTAGATTCCCATGTATTTAATATCAACAGCCACTTTAAATGGAATTTCTCTTTGTATCTCTTGCTCTTGGGGCTTTGTTGTTCATATATACACATGCTGATGATTTATGTGTTTATTTTATATCCTGCTACTTTGCCGAATTTGTTAATTGCTCCAAGAAATTTTTTAGATGATTTTCTCAAGTTATCTAAGTATACCATCTTATCATTTGCAAAGAGTGAAAGCTTTGCTTCCACACTGCCAATTCTTATTCCTTCATTTTTTTTTTCTTCTCTTATTGCTAAAGCTAACATTCTAATACTATATTGAATAGTAATGGTTATAAAGGGGATCCTTGTTTCACCCCAATCTTATTGGAAATTCTTTGATTTTTCTCCATTACAAATAATATTTATTGATGGGGTTTAGATAGATATTACTTGTTATTTTAAGGAAAACTACATTTATTTCTAAAGTTTTTAGTGTTTTTAATAAGAATCAGCATCTATTGAGATAGTCATATGATTTCAGTTGGTTTTGCTATTGATATGTTTAATTATGTTGAATGTTTTCCTAATATTGAACAATCCCAGTTTATCTAATATAAATACTACCTGATCATGGTATAGTAATAATAACTCAATGTATTATCATTGCTAAAATTTTAAGATTTTTGCACCAATGTTCATTAGGGAGATTGGCCTATAAATTTTGTTGTCTGTTTTGGGTCATCCTGATTTAGGTATCAGTACCATGTTGATGTCATCAAAGGAATTTGGCAGAATTCCTATTTTTTTAAATAGTTTATGTAGAATAGTAATTAACTGTTCCTTAAATATTTGGTAGAATTCACTTGTAAATTCATCTGGACCAGGAGACTTTTTCTTAGGGAGTTTATTGATGGCTTCTTCAATTTTGTTTTCTTAAATGGATTTTTTTAAGTATGTTATTTCATCTTCTGTTAATCTGGGCAGTTTGTACTTTTGCAAATATTCATCGACTTCATTCAGGTTATCATATTTATTGGCATACAATTCAGCAAAATAGCTCCAAATTATCTCTTTAATTTCTTCCTCATTGATGGTTAGTTCACCCTTTTCATTTTTAATACTGGTAATTTGGTTATCTTCTTTCTTTTTTTAATTAGATTAACCAAGGGTTTATCTATTTTATTTTTTTTATAAAATGAACTCTTAGTTTTATTTATTAGATCAAGGGGTTTTCCTGCTTTCCTAGAGAGTTTATTAATCTCTCCCTTGATTTTCAAAATTTCTAATTTGGCATTTAACTGAGGATCTTTAGTTCTTTTTTTTTAGCTTTTTTTAGATAAATACCCAATGCTTTGATCTCCTCTTTCTCTGTTTTATTAAAGCAAGTATTTAGAGTTATAAAGTTTCCTGCCAAAACTGCTTTGGCTAAATCCCATAAATTTTGGTATGGTGTCTCATCTTTATCATTTTCTGGGATATGATTATTAATTATTTCTAATATTTGCTGTTTGTTCCATGCATTAGTTAAAATTAAATTATTTAGTTTCCAATTAGTTTTTGGTTTCTCTTTCCATGACCCATTATTACATGTAATTTTTATTGCATCATGGTGTGAGAAGTATGTATTTATTGTTTCTGGTTCTCTGCATTTGATAATAAGGTTTTTATGTTCCAGGTCAGGGTCAATTTTGGTAGAGGCTCCATGTAATGTGGAAAAAAGGGTATATTCTTTTCTATCCCCATTCAATTTTCTCCAGAGGTCTATCATATCTAAGTTTTTTTAAGATTTCATTGCCCTTCTTAACTTCCTTCTTATTTATTTTATGGTTAGATTTATCTAGTTCTGAGAAAGGGAGACTGGGTTCACACACTTAAAATTTTTAATAGCATGTGACTCAGCTTTTCCTCTTGGAATTTGGATGCTATACTATTAGGTGCATACATGTTTAATAATGATATAGCTTCATTACCTATAGTGCCTTTTAAGAAGACGTAGTTTCCTTCCTTATCTCTTTTAATGAGATTGTTTTTTTTTATTTCTTCTAAGATCAGGATTGCTACCCCTGATTTTTTTACTTCTGCTGAACTATAGTATATTTTGCTCCATTCTTTTACCTTTGTGTATCTATGTTTAGCTATGTATAGCTATGTGTACCTCTCTGTTTCAGATATGTTTCTTGTAAATAATATATTGTAGGATTCTGGTTTTTAATACATTATACTATCTGCTTCTGTTTTATGGGACAGTTCATCCTATTTCCATTTACAGTTAAAATTACTATTTCTTTGTTTCTCTCCATGCTATCATTCACATTTATATTTTTCTTTTTCCTTTCCTCTTATTCCTCCTCACAAAAGTTTTACTCCATTTGACTTGACTTTTAAAATTTTAAATTCAGCTTATTTTCACTTATACCTTTGCCTTCTCTTTATCAGTCCCTTCTTCCCTACCCCCTCCTTTCCCTGTAGTATAGGATCAATTTTTATACTCAAGTGGGAATGCATCTTATTCCCTTTCTGGGTCAAATGTATTGAATATAATTTACTCAATGTTCACATCTCCCTTTCTTTTCCTCTAAACTTATAAATCATTTTGCCTCTTTACTTGGTGTTATTTATCACTCATGTACTATGAATTAAGTATCATGAGTCACAACTTGATTAACTGATTGTTTGATAAAGTGTTATCAAAGTACTATCACATTGATTGATTGTTTGATAAGCAGCTTTGCCTCAAAGTCACTAAGTATGTTCCCTCTTTGGTCTCATTAGAAGTATACTTTTCAAGAGTCTTGAATTATATCAAATTATAATCATTTTTTACCTTATCCCCTTTACAAGAACCCTCCAAAGATACAATCCTCATGAACCAAAATATTATCCAAAGCCAAATAATTTCATGAACTATTTATACCACTCCCCCACCCATGAATACTTTCTCTCACACTCTCCCCCCTCCTCAGTGAGCATATTTAACCCCTTGTTAAGTAAATTATGGACTAAGTTCAACCCTGATTTAATTAACTTTAAAAATCTCAAAGTGCTTTATGTATGGGGACACACTGAATGTCTCACTGAAGAACTTTACAATTGATTGTAAGTTATGGAAGACACTGACTCAGGATCACCCAGCTTATGATGCCCTCATTGAAGAAAGTGCTAAGCTTTTTGATCACAGCAGAATTAAAGTAGGTCAAAAGAAACTGAGACATTTAAGTTTAGAATAAACACTCCTTTCCATCAGGGCTTTCTGTCTCAAATATAGTGGTGTCATCTTGGTCCTCTTCAGTGGTGAGGCAAGATCCAACCGTAGCTATATCCTCTAAGTCCAAACTGTTCAATTATATTCAACCCTTTAATTATCCTAAGAATATTACAATACTCAAGAGTTATAAGTGTTATATTTTCACTTTTATGGTTGTATACAATTTGATGGTCTTGATTCACATTTGTTTTGTTTTGTTTTTTCTTTTCCCTTTTCATTTCCCTTTTTATGTTTCTCTTGAATTGTGTATTTGGTGATTGAATTCTCTGTACAGTTCTGGTCTTTTTTGTCAGGAAATTTTGGAAGTCCTCTGTTTTGTTAAATATGATATTTTCTCCTGACAGTATATACTGAATTTAGCAGGGAAGTAAATTCTTGGCTATAATCCCAGGTCCTTTTCCCTCCATTATAAGGCATTCCAGGTCCTCTGGTCCTTCAATGTTGAGGCTGAGAGGTCCTGAGTGAGTCTGATAGTAAATCTTTTATATTGAAATTTTTTTCTTTTGTTGCTTGCAGTATTTTCTCCTTTATTTGAGAGTTCTGGAATTTGACTATAACAGCCCTTGGAGTTTTTATTCTGTGGTCTCTTTCTGGAAGGATTCTGTATCTTATTTCTCTGGCTATATTGTCTTCTTGTTCTAGAAGATTTGGACAGTTTTCTCTGAAAACTGGCATGAAGTTTTCCAGGTTCTTTTATTGATCTAGGCTTTCTAGTCTGATGTTTCATAAATTAACTCTCCTGGGTCTATTTTCCAGTTTATTTCTTCTTCATAAAAGATACTTTAAGTTTTCTTCAATTTTTTCAAGCTTTTTATTTTGTTTGATGAATCTTGTAGTCTCATTTATTCATTGTTTTCTATTTCTTTAATTTTAATTTTTAGGGTTTTATTTTCTTCAATTAACTTTTATGTTTCCTTTTCCAGTTGGCTATTTTTACTTTTGAAGGAGGTGATTTCTGTAGTCAATTTTTCATATTTTTTCTCTATGACTCTAATTTATTTTCCTTATTCCTCTCTTCTTTGGTTTTTTTAAATCTTTTTTTTTAAGTCCTTCTATGAACTTTTAGATTTGAGTCCAATCCATAGACTCTTTTGAGACTTCCCCTGTAAGTAATTTTTCACTGATTTTGTCTTCTGACGTGGCATTGTTGTCATCTTTACCTGCAAAATAATTTTCCATGGTGAGCATTCTTTTAACTCTTTTGCGCATCTTTGTTGTTTTAGCTCTGCTCCTGGGGTATAAGATGTATAGATCCAAACTTTTTATGCTAAGACTGTTGTTTGATCCCTGGCTAGTCATTGTGCATATATTGCCTATGCAGTCTAGGCCTTGCTTTTACAGAGCTTTATTTACTCATTTATGTCCTGGTTCTGTTTATATAGTGGTTTGTTCCCAATTCAGTCCTGTCTTTTGTTCTAGTAGTCACATGATTTAGACATTATTTGGGATTATCACCCTCCCTACAACTTGCTATCTAGCTGCCAGGACCTATGCTATTCCACAAGCTGTTAGGACGTGGGCTGCACTGTGGCTTAAAGCCTCTTGTTGGCTTTCCCCATCTTCAGCCTAGCTTGGCTTTACTTCCCCCTTCCCCCAAAAAAGACAAGCCCTCACTGAAGATCCTCCAGGATGTCTACCACTGGAAAAGTCCTTTGAATCCTCTCTTTTTCTTGGAATTCATACCTTTGATGTCTGTATAGAGGCTTCATTTATCTTTGGTAGGGAAAAGCTCCGGGAGCATGTTAGCTTCATGCCGCCATCTTGGCTCTGCCCTGGCAGATGGATCAAAATCACATCTTCTATAGCAAGCCTTTCCTAATTCCTCATAATTCTATTTCCTTCCCTCTGCTTATTATTTTTATTCTATTATGCATAATACTTTTTATAAAGTTTTTTCTAGATATCTCCATAAATAATTATATCAAAAACTATATTTTGTGATTCTTTGTTTCTGTCAACTTTTAAAGTAGATCCTCAATCATAGTAAGTACTTAATAAATGCTTATTAACTGACTTACTGACCCAAGACAAGTTACTAAATCTCAGTTGGCATCCCTCATGAAAAATGAAAAAAAATTGTAAAACACTTTTCATAAAACACTACATATGTGCTATTAGCATACATAAATAACTATAATGAAAAGTATAATATTCTTTCAGGGCTCACTCACCTAGACCCCAATCATAGTATTAGGCTGGGTCCTCAGAGTGGTGTCTGCTACTACTTTTAAAGTTATATAGAATAATTATGGTAGAGGTTATATTTAAGAGTAGTTCACAAGACTTTGCTGATATGTTTCCACTTAGCAAATCAACTAATAGTCAATTAGTTCTTTACCAAGGCATTTCTTCAAAGAGCAAAGCAATAGCAATGCTTCTAAAATTACCTGTATCACTAGAAGTATGTTCTCCTAAAACTACAGATGTAGTCATTGAAGGCAGGAGTGGAAATGAATGTAAAACATAATAGAATTGATTATAGAAAGGCAAATTAAACAATTTTGAAGTATCACCTTATATCTATCTGAAATGACAAATCTTAGGAACCATTCTGGAAAACAATCTGTGACTATACACAACAGGCCATGAAACTGTGCATACCCTTTGATTCAAGAAAACTACCAATAGATCTTTTCCTTAAAGAGAAAAAGAAAAAAGTTCTATGTTTCTCTCTCTCTCTCTCTCTCTCTCTCTCTCTCTCTCTCTCTCCTCTCTCTCTCTCTCTCTCTGTGTGTTTGTGTGTGTGTGTGTGTGTGTGTGTGTGTGTGTGTGTGTGTGTGAATCTTTTTATAGGGGAAAGTAGAGGAAATTTTCCTCAATTGGGGCATGGTTGAAAAAATATGTCATATAATTGTGATGGAGCATTACTGTGCTATAAGAAATGATGAGGAGAGTGATTTCAGAAAAAAGAAAAATATTTGACAAGATCTACATGAACTATGGTAAAGTGAAAAGAAGCAGATCATTGTGCATTGTAATGGCATTATTGCAGTCATGATCAACTGTGAAAGACTTGATTGCTCTGATCAAAACAATGATCCAAGATAATTCCAAAGGATTCATGATGGAAAGAAAAGCTATCTCCCTCTGTAGAGAGAACTGATAAACTCTGAGTAAAAAATCAAGTATAATTTTCCAACATTTTCTTGGTCATTTGATTTTTGTTTTGTATGAATTTTGTATGAATTTTGTTTTGTATGATTTCATATACATGATTGATATCAATTTGCCTTCTCAGCAGGTGTAAGAGGGGATGGAAGGAGCGAGACAATTTGGTATTCAAAATATAAAAAGAAAAGTATGCTAATAATAAATTTCGATGCTTCTGTGTAAGGCAAAGACAACTTACAACTCTGCAGATTCCTTTCTTTCCCCAGCATCGATGACAAACTTAGGGAAATCCTACAAAACTCTAGAGTGTGATCCAAGTCAGATTAAAATGTAGCTGGAAAATGTTCTATTTTAGCTTGGCACCACTCTCTAGAGGTCCTCACAAAATTCTTTGTGGAACATGGTATAGGATAGAAGGGTCTAATACAAAGTGATCAGCAACACTCCCAAGGACTGAAGGAGATTAAAATGTTATTAGGAAATATTATTGGGATATATTTACCAAAATAAATTAAAAAAAACAAAGCATCAATTATATTCATAAAGATTTGTGCTTTTCTAAGTTAATGTGTTGCAGAAGGGGTCCTTATTTTTTGTATCTTTTTATTTAGTATTTTATTTTTCCCCCAGTTATGTGTAAAAATAATTCTATACATTTGTTTTAAAAACTATGAGTTCCAAATTCTTTCTCTTCCTACCTCCATCAATCTCCCATCATAAATGCTAGCAATTTGATATGGGTTATACATGTGCAGTCAAGCAAAACAATTCCATAATAGTCAACGTTGCGGGGGGGAGCATAAATAAAGATATAAATCTCAAGAAAAATAAAGTTTAAAAAAATGCTTCATAATCTGTATTCATAAAAGAAAGGACTCTTATACTGGATTTAGTGGGCTTGAACACAGGCAAGAATTCATTCAATGTCCTGGAAGCAAATTCAGTTTATTATGATCTTTTCTTATGCCACTGAGATATTCAATCTCTAATTCTCTCTACAGTTGGAATTGTCTATTTTGCATCTAGAATTTTTCCTTTTTATATTTCAATGTCTCTTTTGCCAGTTTTTTTTGGCTAGGCAAATGAGGTTAATTGACTTGCCCAAGGTCACACAGCTGGGTAATTATTAAGTTTCTGAGCCTGGATTTGAACTCAGGTACTCCTGACTCCAGGGCCGGTGCTTTATCCACTGTGCCACCTAGCTGCCCCTCAATGTCTTTTTTAATCCAGATAGAACATCAGTTTGTAATAGAACTCTCACCATTTGTTAACTAAGAAAGTCTTTTGGATTTGATCACTGGGATGTTAGTGATTGCCTGTGAAAAAGACAATAAAGAGGCTGGTGAAAAAGTGGAATCATAGAAGATAGAAAATATTTTCTAGATCTTGACTCTAGATCTGGAAAGGACCTCAAAGGCCAGATAGTTAAATTTCTTTTTTTGTTTATTTTTAATAGATGAGGAAATTAAAAAATAGAGAAAATAATCAAGCTGACCAAGGTCTGAACTCTTTTAGTTGGGTCATACTTTGTGGTAAACAAGAGGAATTCAAGAGAGTAGGTGAAATGTTGGGAGGGTTTAGGCCTTAGGAAGCTTACTATGTTTATAGGCAGAGGAGGTAAAAAAACATTATAGGGAAGATGCTGAAGATGCATGAAAAAGGATAATTGCTGAGGCAAACTCCTACTGAAGACTGATAGGGTTGAAATTAAGACTGAAGGAATTCAATACCTTTTTCCTTTACAAGAAGCAAAAGCAGAGAGAGTGGTTGACAACCCAAAACTCTTGGTCCAGATTTAAAATAATTGGCTGACAATGCAGAAAACTTTAGGAATAAATTTAGGTTTAGGAGTAGAGGGGGCTTCAGATGGCCTCCAGACCTTGGGCAAGTCAATTAACCTGGATTGCCTTGCATCCAAGGCTACCTCCAATTGTCCTGATTCCTCTCTGGCCATTGGACTCAGAGGGCTCTGGAGGAGAAAGTGAGGCTGATGACACAATCCAACATCCCCTCACTCAAATCCTATTCAAGTGCTTGTTATCATCTGGCATTGTTATCATCTTAATCTGAATAGTAATTTTCTATAATGAATGTTCTTTTAGCTTTTTTGCTCATTTTTGTTATTTTAGTTCTGTTCTAGAGTATAGGGAGTATAGCTACAAGTTTTTTTATGCTGGGTCTGGGGATTTGATCCCTGGCTTTTCATTGGTCAAGATGTTGCCTATGCAGTTAAGCCTTTCCCTTGTTGAGGTTTGCCTGTATTTCCCCACGTATGAGACATAGAGACATACCCTTATAAAAAAAAATTGGAATCTAAAAACTAGAGGATCTTATACAGTAGTAGTAGATTTTTTTACTTTCATTTTTACTTTTTACTTTTTTACTTTAATTTCCCATTTTTTCATGCTTGTTGACCTTGCACTAATTTGATACCAGTATATTAGGCCACATTTTGCCACATTCTTACCAGAAATGGCTCAGAAAAGATTTTTCATACAGTGTTGAATTCAAGTTCAAAGTGATCTTGCAATTTATTTATATCTTGCAAAAGTGAATGGAAATCATGCTACTGAACATAAGTTTGGTTCTTCTCCAACTGAGAAAATAATCTGAGACTGGCTGGGGAAGAGAAAACCCTACTGAAAAGTCCGAGGCAAGTCAGCCAAATGGCCTGATGTCGAGAGGGAATTAAGAGATGGATTGAAGAGCAAAGGACTATTGGAGTTCCTGTGTCTACAATGATGGTTCAGCAGGAGGCAAGAATAATTGCTGAGAAAAAGAAGTAACTGATTTTAAAGGACACAATTGATGATTCCAGTTCATGAAAGGGAATGTATCCATGCACCAGACTTTCCCATAAGATGCCTGAAAGCTATGAGCAGAAAGTTCTTGAATTTCATGATGAGTAAAACTTGAGTTCAATAGCTTTATGTAATAGATTTTCTTTTCAAATTTTGGGCCCCCAAATTAAGTAGCAACTAATACATGAGAAAATACGTCATTTCCTCCTTTATGTCCAGGTTCTGCCTATGCAGTGGTTTGTTCCTAACCCAGTCTTGTCTTTTATCCCTGTGTTCCCAGGATTCAGATTTTGTTTGGGGTTGGGACTCTCCATGATGACCTGCCCTATAGCTTCAGGATCCTATGCTGTTGTTGAGCTATTAGGACCTGGAATGCCCTGTGACTTAAAGCCTCCCATTGGCTTTCATGCTCTCCTGTCTCTCTTGGTTTACTTACCCTTTTACCCCAAAGAGACAGACAATTACTGAAGATCTTCCATGATGTCCACAACTGAAAAGTTCTTTGGATTTTTTCTTTTTCTTGGTGATATCTATAGGCTGAAGGTCAGAGTAAAGTTTTCATTTATCTTTGGTAGGGAAAAGTTCCTACAGCATATTAGTTTCATGCCTCCATCTTGGCTCCACCCAAGAAGTCCCTAGTTTTCCTAATATTGAACCAGACCTGCATTCCCAGTATGAATCCCACCTGTTCATAGTTTATGAAACTATTGATAAGTTGCTGTAATCTCTTCTAATATTTTATTTAAAATTTTAGCATCAATATTCATTACAGAAATTGTTCTATAATTTGCTTTCCCTGCTTTGGGTCTGCCTGGTTTAGGTGTCAGAAGCATATTTTCTATTTATTTCTGCCATATTGGCTTCTGCTGCACTTCGCTTGCAAGATAGTCCCTTTCCCTAAGCCCCAAGATAGCAATAATTTTTTTGAGGACTGTAGTCCTATATATACTTTATTAATGAAAAAAATTGAAGGAATATGAAATTTTATAAAACTGAAAAAAGAAATCAAGGATTATAGTTCTCTCAGTTGAGAAATCACATCAGTAAAAAGGAATTTCAGTCTTAAAAAAGAAAAGAAAAAAATTAATGCAGAAATATCCTATATAAATGAAAAATATTTAACATTGAATTGAACCAGGCAATTATTTTTATCCTAAGTGCTACATTCTTTATTATCAAGAAAAAGAGCAGGGCAGATGTTCAGTCACTTTAAAGATCGTTGTAGTTAAAATGGAAGAGACCTATTAGATCATTGACTCTATCCCTCCAGCAGTGCAGGGAAGAAGCTGTAATACTACTTAACAATTATCTAGCTTGTTAACAACCCAAATTCCTGTAATTAATCCTTTACAATTTCCTACTGTGAGATATATAAGTATTATAATCTCTGTCCCAGATGGAGAAACTGAGTTAGAAAGAAAGCTTTCTGAAAGGATAGCTGGGGAAGCCATTGTCAATATCCTTACAAATTCAGGCATATTAATTTCTGGATTAAATAAAAGAATCAAAATATTCACTTGTTCATGAATCTGCCTCTCAGGATAATGTAGTTGATTATCAACAAAGCATTTTTATAGCCCCTTGGTTAAGAAAGTTGGATTCAGAGCCAAGGATACTCCCTAGAACAGGTATTTATCTAAAGTAAGAAAAGGGAATTAATTACTCATTACACTTAATGATGATTATACATATACTTCACTGGCATCTTTGAAAAGTATGACTATATTTGTGTGTGTGTGTTTGTGTGTGTGTGTGTGTGTGTGTGTGTGTGTGTGTGTGTGTTTGTGTGTGTGTACTTTCATAGGAATGGGGAAGAAAATGAAAGACTCAAAATCTTTTGAACATTTACAGGTAAAAAGAAAATAATGAATATTAAGAATCTGCTGACCAGAACCTAGAGATTTAATTCCACGTTTCTAGTATAATGAAAATACTCTTTATTTTTAAAACTGCTACTGAAATCATTGGGAACTTTGCATACATAAGGGCAAAAAAGAGAGACCCTGTGGTTGGATGCACTTATGAAATATATAAATTTATAAATGAAAATTAGAAATGAAAATTAATAAATGTGTTCATCACTTTAGAATCTATTGTAAAATACACTACACGAGTGTCACAAAGGAAACAAGTTATTTAGCAAGCTTTCAATATTAATAGTTTAAACTTCTAATAATAAGGTCTCTATATTACAATAAGGGCAATAATCAAATAAGCCTTGAAACCACAGGAATTCCTTCTTTTTCACAAAAAAAATATATATAGAAAATCATTTCATTATTCATTATTACTTATTTCTCACTATCATTTTATATCACAAATTAAAAATATGAAAGAACAAAGTATGGCTAAGTGATAGCATTAATGCTTAACTATTCCATAGCAAATGATTTAAATGAGGTAAAATAGGAAAAAATATCCTTGACTAAGAGTCAAATGCTTACCAATATAAACTCAAGTTCTCTGTGCTCTCATCTCTAAAATAAATGGTTGATTTGTTAATCTATAATAATGTTTTTAATTCTGAAAATTTTGTGGGTTTGATCCTGTCATTACAGAATTAGGAAAGAATGAAGCAAGTATTTAGAATTTGGAATATCATAAGGCATAAGCAACTTGTTTTCTTCATGTTAAGGTAATGTTTTACCTCAAGTATCTGACTTCTTTAAACACTTAATAGATAAAAATATAGCACAAGATATAGAACAATGGTACTCTCATAGTTTAAGACCACACTCTTGGAAAAGAAACAAAAGTGCATTCTACTCAAAGAGATATCTAAGAAGAAGCTAAGAAACTCCCCTCTTAAAATAGATTTTTTTTAAAAAGAGGGTTTTTTTGTTATTGTTGTTGTTTTTAAAGACATTTATTGTTTTTGGAAACTGTGTATTTTTGTGTAGAATGAGAAACTGAATTTATCTCTTCCACATTTTAGGAGTTAAAGTTAAGACTCTTTGGGATTTAGAAAATCTGTATAAAGATTTTTGACTCTACCTTCATAGCATAAGAGAAATCTTTTGGCATCACAGATTTTTTTTCTTTTCTTGATATTATACAAACTATTCATGTATTTTATGCATACATGAGTTTCAAACTTTATCTGGGTCATCTCTTGGCCTTTACATGTCACCTGTGATTTCCAAAAAACTCTCCTAAAATTCCTACTTAATTTCTGAAGTTGATCCATGATATATATATATCAAAACCAAAATGGAGAAAAAAACAATGAAAATGGGATTATTATCCATCTTTACATCCTTCAAAAATAAAAGAAATACAACCCTTTCATCCCAGTTATACCCAAATTGCTCATCTCTTTGTCTGAAAGAAAAGAAAATCAAGGATCCTAGTTTTAAACATATTTTTACCTGTTCAATTGAGGGAGCTCATCATTTCCTTTAATTATTTAACACTCCATACCTGTGCTCTTTTTTAAGTGTAACGCATAGCATTATTCCCTTACCCCAGGGTAAATGTATTACCCAAAGGGAAAGTGTAGTGTTGGTGTTAAGAGATTTGACTTTTTGCTTTTTGTGGAGTTGCTCTATCTATGAAAATCATTAGCTAGTATCTAATATTTGATTTGTCTTACTTTGCTTGAGCTACATCTTTTCAGATAAACTCCTAGTATTTTCTTATAATTATTATACTGCCTAATACTTTCTAGGTTTTTCAATTCTGTATAGGCATATGGAATACATTAAGTTCATTGAGCAGAACTTAGATAGTCATTTGAGAATTTTCCCCCTTTATTTTCTTAATTATATGTAGAAAAAATTTTCAGCATTCATTTTTGTACAATTATCTCCCTCTTACCCATATTTCAATATTGGTCATGGTGTGAAAGAAGAATCAGAAGGAAAAAGAAAAACTATGACAAGGGTAAGGCAGAAGACAAAATTAAAAAGATGAAGATAATATGCTTTTATCTGCATTCAGATTCCATAGTTCTTTCTCCGGATGTGTATGGTATTTTCCAACCCAAGTCTTTTATGATTTCCTTTCATTGCTGTATTGCTGAGAATAGCTAAGTCCACCATAGTTGATCATGACACTATTTTGCTATTAAGGTATACAATGTTCTCATGGTTCTGCTCATTCAGTATCAGTTCATGCAAGTTTTTCAGGATTTTCTGAATCCTACTGATTCATTATTATTAGTAGAAATTTCTGTCTCTATAAACTAAAATAGAGATAGAGAAGATCAATGAACTTGGCTTGCAAATTAGCATTCTTGATTAAGTATCAAATTAGAAATTCCAAAAAATAAAAGGAGAAATTAATGAATTGAAAGCAAGAATTCCACAGAACTAATAAATAATAATAAATAATATATATCATTGGTTATTTTGATTTAAAAATATCCAGTATCAAAACTAAAAAGGGTAAATTCATCACCAATGAGTAAGGCATTTAAGAAATAATTTAGAAGTATTTTGACCACCTATATACCTGCATATCTGACAATCTAAGTAAAATGGATGAAAATTTTAAAAATATATAATTTGCCCAGGTTACCAGAAGAGGAAATAAAATATTTAAATAATTCCATTTCAGAAAAAGAAATTGAACAAGCTCTTCAATGAACTCCCTAAGAAAAAAAGTACAGGGACAGACTGATTTATAACTGAATTCTACAAAGGATTAAAAGGACAATTAATGCTAATTCTATACAAACTATTTGAAAAAATAGACAAAGAAAGAGTTCTGCTAAATTCCTTTTATGTATTGTTGACACCAAAGGTACTGACAAGGAAAATTATAGTTCAATTTCTCTAATGAATATTGACCAAAAATTCTAATAAGAATAGTAGTAAAGAGATTAGCAAAAATTATCATTAGGATAATATACCGTGATAGGGTGGTATTATACCAGGAATTCAGAGCTGTAAAACAAACAGCATAATTGACTTTATGAATCCTAAAAATAACAGATATCATGATTATCTCAGTAAATCCTGAAAAACCTTCTGACAAAAGGCAACTTTTAAAAACACTAGCAGGAATAGGAATATATAGATTTTCCTTAAAGTAATAAGTAGTATCTGGCTAAAATCAGCAGCAAGCATTAAGTTTAATGGGGATAAGCTGGAAACATTCCCTGTAAGGGAGTACCTTCTATCCAAAGATTTGGTTCCTTCCATCCAAATGCTAATTATCCAAAAGACCATCATAATTAATTAACAGGTAATAAATTTATTATATAAGAAGACAGAAAACAAATCATGGAAGTCATACAGATTAAAATATAGCAAACAATACACAGAGGAAGTTGTCTTCTACTTAGGATGAGAAAACTCAGTTTAACTGAAGGAGAAACCTTGATCTAACGAAGGGGGAAGATTTTCAAAGTCTCCATAGAGGTAAACAAGAAATCAGCAACCTATTCATAAACTGGTTCCTATACTTGTCTTCAAAAACTTTTTCTTCAGATTTGTCCCTGAAGATTTAGAAACACGTAGCCTCTCTCATATCAGGAAAAATATTATCTTCTTTCTTACTTTAGAGCTAAACACGCTCCTCATTTATATACAGAAAAACAATTTTTTCTAATCAATTTTGCCTCCAATAAGAATATTTTTAATGTTATATTATTTATTTTTTCCAATTACATGTAAAGATAGTCTTAAATATTTATCTTTTTGCAAGCTTCTCAGATACACATTTTTCTATAAGTCTTCTCTCCCCTGATCCTATGAAAATGTGTTTAAGAAGAATTATAATTGGGGGGGGTGGAAAGTAATGAGAAAGATAGGGGGAAAAAAGAAGTTTTAAAAAGAAAACATGGCATGCTTTATAGAAAAATAGTGTTCCATTTCTTTCATATACCACAACATATTCAGTCAGTCATTTCCCAATTCCTCAATTTCCAATTCTTTGTCACTACAAAAAAGAGATACTATAAAATTTGTGGTTCCTGTGGGTCTATCCCCCTTTTTTATAATCTTTTTGTTACATACCTACTAGTGATATTGCTGAATCAAAGGGCATGCAGTTTATTGCTTTTTGGATCCAAACTGCTTTTCAGAATGGTTAGAGCAGCTCACAATTCCAACAAGAGTGCATCAGTGTCCCAGTTTTCCCACATCCCCTCCAACAATGATCACATTCCTTTTTTTGTCATTTAGCCAATCTGATAGGTGTGAGGTGGTATGGAAAAGTTATTTTAATTTGCATTTCTGAAATCGATATTGATTTAGAGCATTTTTTCCCTAGGACTACAGAATAAAATTAATTTCTCCATCTGAAAACTGCCTGTTCATCTCCTTTGGCCATTAAAAATAGGAGAATGAAAAAGTCAAGAAAATAGGCAAACTTCTGTTTAATCTGATTTAAAAAAGAATGAAGCTAACCAAATTATCAGTATCAAAAATGAAAAGGGTGATCTAACCACCAATGAGGAGGATATGAAATAGATAATTCGGAGCTACTTTGCCTAACTATATGACAATAAATTGAACAACTTGAGTGAAATGGATTAATATTTACAAAAATACAATTGCTCAAATTAGCAGAAGAGGAAATAAATTGGTTAAATACCCCATCTCAGAAAAAGAAATTGAAGAAACCATCAATAAACTCCCTAAGGAAAAGTTTCCAGGTCCAGATTGATATACAAGTGAATTCTACCAAACATTTAAGGAACAATTAATTCCTATTCTACATAAACTATTTTTAAAAATAGGAGAGGAAGGAGTTCTGTCAAACTCCTTTTATGACACCAACATGGTGCTGATACTTATACCAAAATGAACAAAAACAGACAGAGAAAATTATAGATCAATCTGCCTAATGAATATTGATTCAAAAATCTTAAATAAAATTTTAACAATGAAACTACAGCAAGTTATTACTAGGGTAATACACCATGGTCAGGTTGGATTTATACCAGGCAGGCAGAGATGGGTCAACATTAGGAAAACACTCAACATAATTAAATGTATAAATAGTAAAACCAACAGAAATCATATGATAATCTCAATAGGTTCTGAAAAGCTTTTGACAAAATACAACATCCATTCCTATTAAAAACACTAGAAAGTTTAGGAACAAATGGAATTTTCCTTAAAATAATAAATAGTATGTATCTAAAACCATGAAAAAATACTATATTTAGTGGGAATAAACTCAGAGCATTTCCAAAAATTCAGGAGTGAAACAAGGATGCACATTATTCCATTATTATTCAATATAGTATTAGAAATGCTAGCAGTAGCAATAAGAGAAGAAAAATAAATTGAAGGAATCAGAATTGGCAATGAGGAAGCAAAACTTTCACTCTTTGCAGATGATATGATGGTATTACTAGAGAACCCAAGAAAATCATCTAAAAAACCCTTGAAACAATAAACAAATGCAGCAAAGTAGCAGGATATAAAATAAACCCACATAAATCATCAGCATTTCTATATATGAACAACAAAGCACAAGAATAAGAGATAGAAAGAGAAATTCCATTTCAAATAATTGTAGACAACATTAAATACTTGGGAATCTACCTCCCAAGACAAACCCAGAAACTGTATGAACACAATTATAAAGCTCTCCTCACCCGCATGGTCAGATTTAAATAATTGGAAAAGTGTCAAATGCTCATGGTGAGGTTGAGCAAATATAATAAAAATGGTAATTCTACCCAAATTAAATTACTTATTCAGTGCCATACCAATCAAACTACAAAATAACTACTTTACAAGCTAGAAAAAAAAATAGTAACAAAAATCATCTGGAGCAACAAAAGGGCAAGAATAGCAAGGGAATTGATAATATATATAGAAGGTGGCCTAGCTCTACCAAATCTAAAACCATACTATAAAGCAATAGTCATCAAAACTGTCTGGTAGTGGTTAAGAAATAGAGTAATAGATCAGTAGAATAGGACAAGTTCAAAAGAAACTGCAATAAATGACTATAGCAATCTACCATTTGACAAACTGAAAGACAAGAGCCTCTGGGATAAGAATTCACTATTTGCCAAAAATATTGGGAAAACTGGAAAATAGTATGGCAAAACCTAGGCATAGATCCATATTATCACACCCTATACCAAAATAATGTCAAAATGGGTATAAGATTTAGATATAAACAGCATTACCATAGATAGATTAATAGACCAAAAATACTTTATCTGATCTATGGGGAAGGGATAAATTTATGACCAAACAAGAATTATAGCACATTATAAACTGCAAAATGAATTATTTTGACTATATTAAATTTAAAAGGTTTTATACTAATAAAATCAATACTGCCAAAATTAGAAGAAAAGTAGAAAGAGAAATAATCTTCACAACCAAGAGTTTTGATAAAGGTCTCATTTCTAAAATATATAGAGAATTGCATCAAATTCATAAGGTCACAAGTCATTCCCCAATTGATAATGAACATACAGTTTTCAAATGAAGAAATTAGTTTATATAATCACATGAAAAAATGCCCCAAATTGTTATTGATTAGAGAAATGCAAATTAAAACAATACATGATATATCATCACACAACAGACTGGTCAAGATGAGAAAAATGGGAAAATGACCACTGTGGGAGAAGTTTTGGGGGGGATTGAGACATTGATGCATTGCTGGTGGAATTGTGAATGGATCCAACCTTTCCGGAGAACAATATGGAACTATGCCCCAAAAGCAATAAAACCATTCATACCCTATGACCCAGCAATTCTGATTCTAGTTCTATATCCAGAAGAATTTTTTTAAAAAAAGGGAAAAGTCCCACATGTTCCAAAATATTCATAGTAGCTCTTTTTGTAGTGGTAAAGAATTGAAAGTCAAGGGGATGCCCCTCAATTGAGGAATGGTTAAACAAATTATGGTACATGAATACTATGGATTATTATTGTTCTATAAGAAACCATAAATGGTCAGACTCTAGAGAAGCATGGAATGACTTATGGGATCTGATGCTGAGTGAAGGGACTAGAGCCAAGAGAACAATGTACACTTCAACAACATTATGAGATGAACAAGATAAAAGCAACTCCTCTCCACAGTGCAGAACACTAGGACAACTGTATTAGACTGGTAATGATCTATATTATCCCCAACTAAAGGAAGAAAACCAAAGCAGAACAAAATGTACAGGAAAAAAAAAAACCCCACCACATATAGGAAAAAACAAACATCCCTATCAAATCTGTTGAACACTATATAAAAAATGATCTTTTATGTATCTCTCCTTTAATCCTAATCCCTCATGTCAAAAATTACTAATTTGTAAATATGTCTAACAAAATATGTAAAATGCTAACCTGAATGTTCTCTACTGAGAGGAGGGGGATGGGAAGGAAGGGTAGAGGGAAATTCTGTAATTGGAACTATGCATGTACAAATTGATGCAAATAAAAAAAGTTTAAAAGAAATTGGGGATTGACTTGTATTCTTATATATTTCTCCCCAGGTATTTATATACTTTAGAAATGAGTCCTTTAATCAGAAACACTAGCTGTGAAAACTGTTTTTCAGTTTTCTGCTTTCCTTCTAATCTTTGCCTTGGCTTTATTTGTGCAAAACATAAATAATTTAATATAATCAAAATTATCCATTTTTACATTTTATAATGTTCTTTCTCTTTTGTTTGGTGATAAACTCCTCTTCTCTTCACAGAGTTGACAAATTAGTACTTGTTCTCCTAATTAGCTTATGGTACCTTCTTTTGGGCCTAAATTCTGTACCCAGTTTGACCTTATTTGGTATAGGGAGTGAAATGTTGAACTATGACTGTTTCTGTGATCCTATTTTTGAATTTTCCCAGCAGTTTTTGTCAAATAAGACTGTCTAGGACACCCAGAACTTGGAGTCTAAGTTTATTAAAGAGTAGATTGCTATAGTCATTTACTATTGTTTCTTTTGCACCTAATCTATTCCACTTATCCACCTTTTTTTTAGCCAGTACAATACAGTTTTTATGACTGCTACTTCATAATATAGTATTGGATCTGGTACATCTAGACCACAATCCTTTGCATTTTGTTCCCTTTAATTTACATGATTTTTTTCTTTCTCCAGATGAATTTTATCACTTTTTTTCAAGCTTTATAAAATTATTTCGGTAGTTTGACATGTTACAGAATAAGTAATTTAGTTAGAACTGACATTTTTTTTATATTAGTTCAGCCATGTCATGGCATGACATTTTTCCAACTGTTTAGATCTGACTTTTCTTGTATTAAAAGTGTTTTGCTTGTGTTCATATAATTTCTGGGTTTGTCTTGGTAGTTATATTCCCAAGTATTTTATGTTGTTCACAGTTACTTTAAATGGAATTTCTCTTTCTTTAAATGGAATTTCTCTTTCTATCTCTTAGACTTTGTAGGTAATATATAGAAATGCTGATGATCTATGTAGGTTTATGTTTTATCCTGAAACTTTCGTTAAGTTGTTAATCCTTTCAATCAAAGGGATTTTTCATTAGTTTTCCAGTATTCTATAAATATATAATAATTTCATCTGCAAAGAGTGAGAGCTATTTCCTTATTCTCTAGTCTAATTTCTTTAATTTCTTTTTCTACTCTTATTGCTAAAATTAAAGTTTCTAGTGCAAAATTGAATAATTGTGTTGATAATACTTCTAGCTTGTCTGCAGTAGAGATGTTTTCTCCAAGTTTCAGCCTGATACTGCTTATCAATTGAAGAAAAAACTGCATTTATTCCTATGTTTTCCACTGTTTTCATTAGGAAATTTTGACAAAAGTTTCACATTTTGTACTTTTGTTATTTTTCAAAAGCTTTTTCATCATCTATTGAGAAAATTATATGATTTCTGATAGGTTTGTTATTGATATGGCCAATTATGTTGATAGCTTTCCTAATATTCAATCATCTCTGCATGCCTGGTATAAATTCTATCTGATCATAATGTGTTATCTTAATGACAACTTGCAATCTCCTTGTTAATACTTTATTTGAAATTTTTGTATCAATATTCATTGGAGAAATGAATCTATAATTTGCTTTCTCTTTTTTAGTTCTTCCTGGTTTAGGCATAAGCACCATATTTGTGTTAAAAAAGGAATTGGTTATTCCTTCATCTATTTTTTCAAATTATTTATACAGGATTGTAATTAATTGTTCTTTAAATGGTTGGTTACAAGAATTCATTTGTAAATCTATCTGGTCATGGAGATTTTATAATTGATGGCTTGTCAATTTCTTTTTCTAAAATGCAGTTATTTATGTTTTTTTAATCCTCTTCTGCTAATCTGGGTAATTTATGGGGTTTTTTGGATATCCAATCATATTACTTAAATTGTCAGATTTCTTGAAGTAGAGTTGAGGGAAATAATTCTTAATTATTGTTTTAAGTTCCTCCTCATTTTTGGTGAATTCATCCTTTTCATTTTTGATTCTCGTAGTTTTTTCTTCTTTCTTTTTTTAAAAACCAATTAACCAAAGGTTTATCTATTTTATTGATTATTTTCTAAAATCATCTTTTAGTTTTATTTGTTAGTTCAATAATGTTCATACTTTCAATTTTAGTAATCTCTCCTTTGATTTACAGAATTTCAAATTATAGTGTTGATTTATGGATTTTTAAATTTGTTCTTTTTCCAACTCTTTTTTGCTACATGTACAAACCATTGATCACTTCTTTCTCTGTTTTATTCATGTAAGTATTTAGAGATATAAAGTTTCCCCTGACAACTGCTTTGATTATGCCCTGCAAGTTTTGGTACATTGTCTCATAATGGTCTTCTATGAAATTGTTTATTTCTATTGATTCATTCATTCTTTAAGATAAGGCTATTTTATTTCCAATTAATTTTTGTCTATTTTTCCGTGGCCCTTTATTAACATGTGATTTTTATTTAATCATGATTGAAAATGATGCACTTAATATTTCTGCCTTTCTATATTTTATTGTGAAGTTTTTACGACCCAGTACATGGTCCCTTTTAGAAAGTTGCAGTTTCCTTACTTATTTTTATTAGATCTATTTTTGCTTTTGCTTTGCATCAGATTAGGATTTCTACCCCTGCTTTTTTTAACTGAAATTGAGGTCTAATACATTCTGCTCTAGCCTTTTACTTTTATCTTGTGTGAATCTTTTTGCTTCAAATATGTTACTTATAAACAACATATGTAGGATTGTGATTTTTAATCCACTCTTCTCTACAATTCTGTTTTATGAAAGAGTTCATCTCATTCACATTCACAGCTATGATTATGCTCTATTTTCTGTCATCCATTTCTTCCTTGTTTGTACTTTTCTTTCTCCTTGCACCCTATCTCTCCTCACCAGAGTGTTGTATCTGACTGCTGTATCCCTCAATCTACCCTTAATTCTTTCAGTCTGCTTCTTTTTTCTTCTCTCTTTCCATTTTTTACTTTTCTCCTCCCTTTTCCTTCTTTTAATCAACCTCTCTTTCACTTTTTTCCCCTTGTTGCTCCTAATTCCCTGTAGGGTAATATAAATTCCTAAACTCCAGAGTGTATATATTATTCCCACTTTGAGCCAATCCACTGAGAGTAAGATTCAGCAATTTTTATTCCCTCCCTTGTTTCTATAACAGTTTCTTTATATCTCTTCAGATGATAAAAATTTAACCTGTTCTTCCTCACTCTTTCCTCTTTCCCCAGAACAATCCTCCTTTTCACTGCTTAATTTTTTTTGTATCTTTATACCAAAATCAACATATGCCTACACTCATGTTCTAACTATAATCCTTCTTACAGAGTGATGGTTCTCAAGATTTACTAGAAATCATCTTCCCATGTAGGGATATAAACAATCAATCTTGTTGAATAACATTTTTTGTCATTTCCTGTTTACTTTTTTATGCATCTCTTAAGTCTTGTATTTGAAAATAAAATTTTCTGTTCAGCTCTGAACTTTTCATCAGGAAAGTTTGTAAGTCCTTAGTCCCCTATTTTGTTGAATATCCATGTTTTTTCCTAAAAAAAAATGTGCAATGTTATGCATTGTGCAAAATGTGCAATATCCTTCATTATTCTTGGTTGTAATTCAAGTCCCATTGCCCTCCATAATATCACATTCAAAACTACAATCTTTTAATGTCAAATCTGTTAAATCTTCTGTAATCCAGACTATATCTCCTTGGTAAATGACTGCCTGCAGTATTAGGATAGATTCTGTGTTACAGGGAAATTATCAGATAAAAGATAAGCTTCATTGTGTTGAAGGAAAAGTACATTTAAAAGAATTTGAGGATCAAAATTCAGTGATTTGTTTTATATAAATGGAGCAAAAAAGATGAAAGACAAGGGGGGAGTATCATAGCAAGAGAGTACCAGACAAAAATTTGAGATCATTTTTATAGTTCAGCACCAAGTATTCTCCTTGACCTGATAATTCTGAAATTTATCTATTATATTCCTTGGCATTCTCATTTTGTAATCTCTTTCTGGAGGATTGTAGTAGATTCTTTCAACGAGTATTTTACCCTTTGGTTCTAGGACATTACTGCAGTTTTCCTTATGATTTAATGAAAGATGTTTTCCAGACTCTTTTTTGGTCACGGCTTTTAGTTAATCCAATTTTTTTTTGGCAAGGCAAAGGGGTTAAGTGACTTACCCAAGGTCACACAACTAGGTAATTATTAAGTGTCTTAAACATATTTGAATCTTCCAGGTTCCAGGGCTGTAGTCCAATGTTTTTAAAATTATAACTTCTGGATCTATTTACAAGGTCAGTTGTTTTTCCAGTGAGGTATTTTACATTTTCTTATATTTTCTTATATTTTATTTCCCTTCTTTTACATTTGTTTGACTGATTTCTTGATTTCTCATAAACTTATTCACTTTGACCTTCGCAATTCTCAGTTAGCTTTTGCATTTCCTTTTCCATTTGGCCAATTCTATTTTAAAAAGAGTCCCCCTCTCCCCATTAATCCATGTGTATTTTAAAGGAGTTGGCTTCTTCAATTATTTTTAGTGTTTCCTTTTCTAAAGGTTAAAATTTCTCTTGAAAACTTCATATTTCTTTTACCAATTCTTTTACTTGATTTTTAAAATTCTTTTTTGACTTTTCCAAGGGGACTTTTTGGCTTCAGACCAATTATCTTCCCCTCTAGGTCTTCATATTTAGGTCTTTTTTTTTCAATATCATCTTCTAAAATGGTGTTTTGATCTTCCTTATTGGCTTTCTATAGTTAGGACTTTCCTCTGTTTTTTACTCATCTTTAGCATTGTCCTTGGATTTAAGCTAGAGTTTTCTTCGTGGAACACAAAGGTGTGTGTTTTTTTTTTTGTTTTTTTTTTTTTAGTTTTTGCAAGGCAATGGGGTTAAAGTGGTTTGCCCAAGGCCACACAACTAGGTAATTATTAAGTGTCTTAGGTAGGATTTGAACTCAGGTACTCCTGACTCCAGGGCCGGTGCTCTATCCACTCAGCCACCTAGCCACCCCAACAAAGGTACATTCTTCAAAGCTTTCTGCGCTTTGGGTTGAAGGCCTACTACCAAGCTCCCATGCTTTAGGGGCTCAGATCCAGGATTAGCAGCTTCCCCACTGTGCTGGCATTTCCAAATCTAGTTGTACCTGCTACATTGTGGTCTTGGGGTTTGCAATTTGCTTTCTACTCTGGGCCTGGAGGGTTCTCATTTGACCTGCTGTGTCACTGGCCTGGTGAACAAAGACTTGAGGGCATTAGTTAGTGAGCTGGGCTAAGGTCTCCAGCTTCCTGCTGCCTTCCCCCACTCTTGCTTGTGCGGCATTCAAGTGGGACAGATCATTCCTGAAGTCCTTTCAATAAATTATAAGCTGGAGAACACTCCACTTTGTCTTTTTGAGGGTTCTGGCAGTCCAGAGTCCATTTAGAGTCTTAATTAACATTGTTTCTGAGGAAAACTCAGAAGAGTTCAGGGAAATTCCTGACTTTTCTCCATCATCTTGGCTCCATCCTCCCAAGATTTAATAATTCTTAAAGACTTTGGTAAGCAAGGAGGGGCTATTTAGATCTGGAAAGGTAGAAGGATGAGAAATGAAGTTTTGAATAACCTATCCTTTACTAAAATGTTAATGATGATAAAATTACTGTTAGCAAAGCAAGAGGCAGAAAGGTGAACAGAAGGGCAGCTCGGTGGCCCAAGTAGATAGACCACCTGCCCTGGAGTCAGGAGGACCTGAGTTCAAATCCAGCTTCAGACATTTGATACATACTAGCTGTGTGGCCATGGGCAAGTCACTTAACCCCATTGCCTTACAAAAACCCAAAAAAGAAAAAAAAGGAGAAAAAAAGAGAGGTGAACAGAGAAGGGGACAAGCATAGCAGGATCTCAAGACAGTAGCTAGAGGGTGGTGAGGGGGGTCAGATGGGCTTCAATAATAATGACCCATACACAAGACTCCAAACCTTTAGAGTATTTATACCAAAATATAATTTCAGAATATATTTACCAATAGTTTAATATTATTTGAGTATTTTAATGCATCTGTAATATAAACAATGTGGATTGAAATCCTCTGAGTTACAAAAATAATCTTCATAAATCATTGTCTGAAAAAAGTTTGTCATCTAGGGCTCTCCTGGTGATGTTTGACTACAATTACATCATCTAGGGTGCTGAGGAAAGAAATACTTTTATCATTAGTCCAAAACTGGAAACTTCTCTTTTGAGGACCTGGTAGTACATATACTCTAATTACAGCTCTGGAGAAAACAAGATCTCTTCTTGATCCACTGAGACATTGAAGTAATATACAAAATCTTAAAAACAAGGAGAACAACCAAAATATTAAAGTAAGTACTCTTTTAATAAGAACTAATTCAATTAATTAAGATTAGATTAAAGAATTATTACTGGAAGTCAACCACTTATAAAATGGCTAACAATTCTCCTAAATTTTCCTTATCTTTCTGTAGAGTTAAGGTAATTGTTAAGTTCCTGGATGCTGGCAAATTTTAATATGCATACATATATTGTTTATTTGTGTGTATATATTATATATAATAAACATATATAATGCATATATACATAAATTATAGGCATGTATATATTATATAGATATATATTTACATACACATAAATATATGTGTATATATATATATATATATATATATATATATATATATATACATATTTATATATAGAGAGAAACATGCATTTACCTGTTAGGAATACAAAAGAAATTGGTTAGTCTCCTGCTGCTTCATTAATTGGAATCCATCTGCTTTCATGATAGACAAACAAGAGATCCACAAACCAAAAAGACTCATTGCAGTTGCTATAACAATACTGATACCCAAGGCCCTTTGTCACCAGATTTGATAATTAGTATGCTAAAGTGAGTGTAAAATCTGACATTTCTTCTGGGCCTCCCAAGGGTCTCCATTTTCAGCATATTTAATAATATCATTAAGGAAAAACTGTCATTTTCTGACCCCAAAAAATTCATTTCTCCCTTAATTTGCTTTTTAATAGTAAACAAAACATATACTTGAATATTAAGCCCATTTTGCAATTATTTTTGTCTCTGTCTTTTGCATATTGAGAAAAATATTGCTCGTGGAGAGGTAAAAAGAAGTCTAGATACTTTCTGACCTCATTTAGGAGACTAGATTCTGCTTTTGACTTTACTTGATCTCTATAAAGTTTTATCTACGTCTCATAAAATGAGAGAATTGATCTAAATTATCTGTGAGGTCCCTTCTAGCTATATAATTCTATATTGCATTTCACAGAATCCTTGAATACATGAATCTCAATGTAGAAATAAATCACCACAATTAAACTGATTCATCTGGCTTTGTTTTAATTTAGGGAAGCCCATCCAAAGAAGGATTTCCTTTAGGTGGCTAGACATCCCAGAAAAGGTACACTAAATTAAACATACACACTTAAACTGTAGTTACTGAAAAAAAAAAAGGACATTGTGGCTAAATGACGTTAGTAACATGTTATGTCACATGAAGAATGAAACAAGGAAGAAATCAAAATGAATGTAAGCAACTGAACTTTGATCAAGAGTGGGGGGGGGTGACTAGGTGGTTCAGTGGATAGAGCACCTGCCCTGGAGTCAGAAGTATCTGAGTTCAAATCTTATCTCAGACACTTAATAATTACCTAGCTGTGTGGCCTTGGGCAAGCCACTTAACTCCATTGTCTTGCAAAAACCTAAAAAATAAAAAAAAAAAAGAGTGGTAGGGATGGGAAGGGAGGTAATTTGAAAATTGCAAATAATAATTAATAGTGTTTTTGTTTATATTACAGCTAAACCTGGATTTACCAAGTATTGAGTTAAATGCAGGTTAGTGAACATTTCTACTTTGAGGGAAAAGTAGGGTAAACTTACCACAAAAGAGTCTGGAAAATGCTTATTCTTCCATTTGAGGAAGAAGCAATTACTTGTACTTCATAGTATGATGATGTGGATCAACAAATTTGAAACAGAGGAAGAAAAGATGGTAAGTGGTGACTAGAGTCTCCTTATTGAAAGACTGAGTCTAAAATATATTTACTTTTCCGGGAAAAAAATAGTATATTTTTGTCTAAGGGCTAGAATTTAACTGAAAGGTAGCCTTACTTATCAAATATACTTGACAGTCATTACACAAAGCTGATGTTTAATTGGGGCAAAAGATCATTTTAGAATGAACCTAATTATACCTACAAATTCAAAGAATTAAAAAGCTGGAGAAATTAGGAAAACAGGTGTTTGAAACTTAATCAGTTCTGTTTTTGAGGAAAAAAAATTCAAGATGCAGAGAAACAATGGATTAAAAAGTGAGTACCTGAGGGCACAATTTAATATGCATCATTGCTAGGTTTTAGAGCTATGGGTACTTAAATGAGAATGTAGCAAAAAAAAAAAAAGCCTGATAATGGTGTCTTCCATCTGTTACTTGGTTATTGTTCATTCATTTCAGTCATGTCTTACTCTTTGTGATTCTGTTGGGGTTTTTTTTTGTGGCAAATACAAGTGTCTTGAGATTTTTTTTCCAGCTCATTTTACAGATGAAGAAACTGAGGCAAGACATCCCCATTGCATTTCTAAATAAATAATTAATTAAAATTTAAAAAGCATATATAACAGGAAGAATTATGATATGAATGATTTGTGATTTATAAAAGATATTATTCAGGAACAAAGCCAACTGGCAGTAAAAACCCATAGCCTTAAAATGTCAGTGTGGAAAGGTTCAAAGTAAAGATAATAAGGAGATAATGAAAAGATCTTAATTCAAGGAGGCAAATTCTGTATCTAAGTTATTACACTTCTTTGTGGGATAAGACTGAAGTCTGAAATGTAACTATAGAAAGAAATGACTCCTTCAAAAGAACCGAATAGCAATTTTATTCCATAAGAAAATATGCTTATATATGTGTTACTTATTTTCAGGAAAGGTTCCCGTCCAGAATGGGGTCTTTAGCTGAAGACTACACATAGTCTGTGTTTAGTTTTTAAGTAGCCTGCCAACTAAAAAAGAAAAGATAAGCTTTTTTTCACATTCTTTAGATCATTTTCCCTTCCCTCAAATTCCAGGAAAAATTACTTAGATAAAGCTTTTTTTTTTTGTCTAGGATCCCTTTTACTAGGGATTAACTAGATCCCTTTAAGAGAATATACTTGGTGTTCAAAATAGATATCAGGTTATCTTATACCTATCCTACATATAATTTAAAAAGTGTTTAAAACATAAGATCATAAGCATTAGCACATACTTGAAATATGAAATATACATTTCATATTTCAGCTGAAGACATAAATTTCTCAGTATGACTTTATTGAACTACATTCAAAGAAACACTAAGTAGAAGAGTCCCTCAGAGACTTGAGGTTCAGTCTTAGGCTCATTTAAGCAAAAATATATATATCCTTATGGTTATGCGTTTGTAGTTATCTTTGCATTGGGGGGGGGGGGAATTCCCTCTCCACCTTGTTGAAAATCCAAAAGAGACCTGGCAAAGATGCGAATGAACTGTTCATAAGAGAAGGAATGTTAGGGCTTTTGTATAGTTCTTATTACTTATTGACATGGTCATTCTTCTTGACTCAGTTGTCATTCATCTTTGGCATGACTTTAGTCATGGGAAGAAAGGGGCCAACCAAGAGTTGTTGGTCTTACATATCCTTTAACAAGGGGCCACACATCACTAGAAATGTCCAGAGTAACATTCCCAGCTTCATGGAAAATTCTCCAGTTCAATTCCTTGTATAAAGAACTTGAAAGGTGAAGAAGGAAGATGGAACATTTTCCTGAGAATTAAGGGAAGAAGAAATAGAAGTGATATGAAGAGGGATTGCTACTGACCACCTAGAACAGAGATAGAAATGAATGATTGAATGATGAGGAATATTTTTTTAGGGTTTTTTTTTTGAAAGGCAAATGGGGTTAAGTGGCTTGCCCAAAGCCACACAGCTAGGTAATTATTAAATGTCTGAGACTGGATTTGAACCCAGGTACTCCTGACTCCAAGGCCGGTGCTTTTATCCACTACGCCACCTAGCCTCCCCAATGATGAGGAATTTTAACCACAATTGTTGTAGCTCTACCTCTACTTACATTAAATAGTTGAGCAGCATATACCATATGCCAAGAACTGTGATAAGCAATAGAGACCCAACAACTAAATTAAAATATTTCCTTTCTTCAAGGAACTTATATTCTAATAGGAAATGAAATGGTTACATATAGGCTATAGAAGACATTTATAAAAGTTGAGAAGTAATAGGTATAGAGGAGAAATGGTCTTTTATAGAAAGTATCACTTAAGCTAAGACTGAAAGCAAATAGGAATTTAAAAATATATAGATGAAAAGGGAGAACATTCCAAGGGGCAGTGAGAGCATTGCAAAAGTACAGGATAGAATTTCTTGAGTGAAAAATAGCAAGTAGGTCAACTTAGCTAAATTGTAGAAGATAAGGAGATTAAGCTATAATACATTTAGAAAGGTAGGCTGGAGACAGATGAAAAAGAGCTTTAAATAATAAAGATTATATTTGGTCCTGGAAGTAAGAAGGAGGCACTGGGATTTAATGAATATGGGGGTGACAGGTTCAGAACTATAGGAAAATCACTTTGAAAATTCTGGTGAAAATTGGTTGGAATGGAAAGAAAGTTGAATCAAAGAGTAGAATTAGAAGTCTATTGAGATTTTGTAGGTGATAAGGGCCTGACTTTGGATGGGGGCATAGAGGGTGGAGAGAAAATGATGGTCATGAGAAACTGTGGAGCTAAAAATAACAACATATATCAATTGAATGATTTGAATAAGAATGTAGATTCAAGGATGACATCAAGACTGTGAATTGGGATTATTGGAAAGTAGAATTCCTGGCTGAAAAGGGAAAGTTTGGAAGAAAAGCTAATTTGGGAGAAAGAATGAATTCTCAAAAACCAAAACAGCAGATAAATTCTTGATTTGCCCTAATGATAATTTGTCCAAAGCAGAATTTAATCTATGACTTCCAGGATAATTCTCTATAGAGTGAGTTGTTTTATGTTATTTATTTCCTATTCTGATTTTTTATTTTGTAAATATTTACATTTTTTAAAGTTTTGTAGTCTTTTAATTGAACCAATTAATTTATTTGAATCTATTTTCTTGGAATTCTTTCATAGGAAGATCCTACTAAGTATTTTGAAGAGAGATTCCTATTCATAAATGGGTCACTTGACTTCTGATACTCCTTCCAAATGTTTTTCTGATTCTGTAAGTTCTAAATGTAGTTATATTACTGATTTAATATATTATTTAGCAATATATAAATTTTTTCATATGTAAAGTAAAAAATAGTATCAATTGCTGAGATGAATAGTGAATAATCATTTCATCCTTGTGAAATTAGGTAACATCACTTTAAAATATATGTATTTTGAGTGGAAAATAAAGATGTAAAATGTTATAGTAAAGAATAGAAGTAATATTATAGGAAGATGATATTTTACACATATTCACATACACATACATAGATATTTGTGTATGTGTGTGTGAATATGTATGCCATATACATACTCTTAAATATATGCACATATATGTGTATGTGTACTCTAAGATTGGGGTGGTAGGAAAAGAAGGAAAAAATTATAGATAATTCTATTGTATATTTGAAAGATATAGCAAGTTGTGCGCAGCAATTTTACAATTTCTTGTATAATCTTTTTATTGTACTATGTTATGGTACTTTTATTTCATAAATTAAAATAAAATTTAAAAATAAAAAGACTTGAAAAATCTTTTTGAAAAAAGACTTTTTACTATTTGCTTTGGGGAAGAGGTAGAATATAGGATTTCCACACTTTTAAAATGACAAGTACTTAGTATAAGGTAAGGATGTGTTAAAAGTAATCTTCCTTCCTGCCCACCACAAATCACATCCTTGTCAATATTCATATGCAGATTGGAGTACTTAAAATGAAATTAAGTGAGATCTTAGTTTAGATCTCATATGCTGTGATTAAACAACATGATACAGTAGCAAAAGTGTTAATCTGTGATGTGGTTCAAATCCTAAGTTTTCTATTTTATCATGGAAAAGTTCCCTCCCTCATTTCCCTATGTTTCTGTTTATCTATATTATGAAGGGATTGATCTGAAGACCAAATCCAAATCCCCACAAAAAATTTAATTTTCTAATTCATTGAAACTAACTTAGTTTTAGTTTCCTTGTGTATAAAATATGAATTTTATTAGCACTGCTGGTGTGAATCTCATACAATTGTTTGCTAGGTAATGCAGTGGACCTAGCCCAGGACTTGTATAACAGGAAGTCTAGAGTTCAAATTGTGACCTCAGAGACTGAAGTCATTTAACTTCTGTTTCTCTTAGAAGAAACTATAAAAAAGAGCATAATATTTAGCACCTCCCATGATCATGGTCAGGACAAAATCAGGTGTTAATTGTGAAATGTTTTTCAAACCTTAAAGTCTTATTAACTTGTTAATTATTTAATGATTATGTCTGCTATTATAAAAAGAAAAACAAAAACATTTTGGTATGAAATAGAATGAACTCTAACAAATAAGTGGAATCTGAGCTCAGACACTTGCTACTTACTAACTGTGTGACCTTGGGCAAGTCACTTAACCTGGATTGCCTCCTGATTCCCATTTGGCCACTGGACCCAGATGGTCCAGAAAGTGAGAAAGTGAGACTGGTGACTTAGCACAGCACCCCCTCACTTAAATCTAATTCACGTGCTTGTCATGGCATCATATCCCTGATGTTATGGTCTTCTTCAAAAATGAAAAATAAATATTATAGATCTTTCCAAATGCTGATATTTACACTAAAAGTGATTTTGGAACCAGAAAATAAATCTCTGTGGCATCCTCAGAGGGTGTGATGGTATTGTGATTGGGGTAGGGAATGGCTATTTGAGAAAGGAACAAAGAAAAATATCTCTAAAAGTAGGTCAGTTATGTTTAAAACCATTATATATTACATATTGTACATATAATTATAATCTGTATTAGGTTACTCACTGTCAGGAGAAGGGTAGAGGAATAGAAGGGGGGGAACTGTGGAAATCAAAACCTTCCAAAAATGAATGTTGCATGTAGTTATATATATATATTTATATACACACACACATAACCATATATATATATATATATATATATATATATACATATATGTATATGGTTATTTTGGAATCAAAGATCCTTTTTTAGGACAATCTGAGATTTGAGAAAATCAAATTAAAAAAGTATGAAAGGCATCTGGAAAAGGAAAGAAGCAGAGTTGTAATTTCAGGAAGAAAAGAGATTTAGACCAGGAATTTTGTGGACTCAAGGAGCAAAAAGGGAAATGAGATAATTTAAACTTCTAAGGAAATGAAAGTGTTATTGTCAACTTAAAAAACTCACCTTTTAAACAGTCTTTCATCACTTTTCCTTCACTTACATTTTACTCTAAATCAGGTAATTTGGTTCTCTTGGGTACCTTTGATAATGACTACATGCTGAGCAGGATAAACAGTAGGAAATGGAATTAGTGAAGTCTGTTAGGAGACTGGTTAATGAGTAAACTTCACTGAGTAAACTTAGTAACACCTAATGATCAATTCTAAAGGGAGAAAGTAGTTATGGAAGTTTTTAGGTTTTCAAAATCATGACACAGCTGTAGACTTGTTTCTGTTTCCCTTCTTTGCTTATAAGGCTGGAGAGTTCCAGGGAATGATATGATCTATTTACTGATTCAAAGCTTTTGAAAAGCAAACTGAGCCCTCTCCTTTAATTAGCTCTAAAGTTCTAAAATGAGTGAATTGACAGCCTGGGGCTGAGGGGAAAAAAAATAGCTAGAGGCAGTCAGAAGCTTTAAACTAGGCTGAAGGGTCAGGAAGATGGTTTGTGCTTGGTATTCTAAGATCAAAGAAACTGAGAAATTAAAAGAGTTTGAGTTTTCTTTCCTTGAAACCATAAAAGGGAAATAGAGATTAAAATTAGGAAAAGCTTAGATTTTAGGGAGGAACGGCACTTGGTTTCTTTTTTTTTTAAAAGCCTGTTCAATAATTTTATGTTTATATACAATGTTTATTGTATACTGGCTATAGTTTTAAAAATCTTCTTGTAATTAAGAAGAATATTTTTTATTTTATGAAATTTGATGGAAATGTCAAAAATATATTCAAGTTTGCATTCTGGATGTCAAAGAACCTATCTTTATTTTCCAGACTTGAAATATAAAGTTAAAAATTAACCAGAGTAGAGGTGAGCAAAATATACTTAAGGCTATAAACAGAAAAAAAAATTGACTGCATCAATTTTTTTTTATTTCTAGTAAACAAATTCAGCAAGGCAAAGTGATTGGAAAGATGACATGGATATCAGGAAGGCCTGGATTTAAGTCTAACCTCTGACTTAATGCAAACCAGGACAAATCACTTGAAGTATCAGTGCTCTGAGCATCTTTCTTACTATTTTGTTTATAATCCAGATAGCCTTGGTTTATAAAGAAACTTTTCTTTTTTTTGTTTTGTTTCCTTTTGTCTTTTTTTTAGATTTTGGCAAGGCAAATGGGGTTAAGTGGCTTGCCCAAGGCCACACAGCTAGGTAATTATTAAGTGTCTGAGGGCGGATTTAAACCCAGGTAACTCCTGACTCCAGGGCCAGTGCTTTATCCACTGTGCCACCTAGTCACCCCATGAAACTATTCTTAAGAGGAGTTCTCTATATCAATAAGATAAAAGGTCAAAAGCAAATCAAACCAGCCAACCAACCAACAAAAAACAACATATAAAACACAAAGAGTTAATATCTTTTATCCTGTTAATGAATCAATGTAAATGCAAATTTCACTTCCAAAAGAAGTTGAAATATATTCAAAAGCCTTAAAAAAAAAAAAGAAGAAAAGAGGTCTACATGCATAATCAGAGGAAGTAGGAGACAAAATGAATGAGAATTACTTGAGGGAAAATTATCAGTCTGTAAGCAGTTAATAATTTGAGCAGGCCAGAAATTACATGTCAATTTAGAAGAGAATTTCTATTGAAGAACCACAGAGATCAATTCTTACCTTATACTATTTAATAATGCTTTTGGTATCTTGGGTCAGAAAATAAATAGAATGCTTATAAATTTTGTGGTTGACCAAAGCAGGGAAAGGTGGCTAAAATATTGAAAGACTGTAGGTACTCAATATGATCTTGATAGGTAGAATCTAATTAGATGAAATGTAATTGAAAACATAACAAAGTTCTATAGATGAATTTTTATGTACAAAGAGGGAGAAGTGTAAAAAATATAGCAATTTATATCTTTAAAAAATCATTGTTTTCAACCACTGAAAGTGCAATATGAGTTTTTAGAAAAAGCAAAAATAATGCTAATCTTAACCTGTATTTAAAAAGCCAGTATTCAAAATACCTCATTGAGTTACTTTGACAACCAATAATTTTGATATGTTGCATCTGGTGACAGAAATGGTTTAGTGTCTGTGTTTTTAGTTGCTTGGTTAAACTACTGGATTAAACTGGATTTTGTTAGTTTTAGCATCTTTAGTTAAAGACAGCTAGGTGTGTCAGTAGATAGAGTGCTAGACTTGGAGCCAGGAAGATCTGAGAGCAAATATGGCTTCAGATAATAGATGTGTGATCCTGGTCAACTCACTTAATCTTTGTTTTCCTTAATCCAATGGAGAAGAAGATGGCAAACCACTAAAATAATTTTGCCAAGGAAAATTAATGGACAGCATCCTTACTAAGAGACAGGTGTTACTGAACAACAATAACAGCAACAGTTAAGTCTCAGTCAGCTTACTAAATTTCATATCATCACAAGTGTTTCATTACTCTCTTTTGTTATATTTTAATTCTGTGCTTTTTAAGACTGGTATTACTTCAAAGAAGTATACAAAAGATATAGTTCATGAAGAGGTCCCTTCAGTGACTATTAGAGATATTGTAGCAATTGCTGGTATGGGGAAATCAATAATTTCAAAGATTATTTAGGTCAAAATGAAAGAATCAATTGGATCAGAGTTCAAAGGAAAGTCTCATTAAAATGAAAATATAAATCCAAGAACTGACAAATTAATGCTGTAAACAGGTTAATCAATGATCAGAAAATTAGCATTAATAAATTCACTGGTTATCAGTTGATCTTATGAATAACATTTCCAAAAGCTCCAATGTAATTATATTGTTGAACTATTAAGATATAAACCATGGCATTTTTACATTTTGGAAGATATTTTTACAGCATTTGGAAATGATTTAGTTGTGGTTTTCACTTCATTGGAGGTCTTCAAGAAGAAGGTCGATAGGAATGTCAGGAATGCTAGAGAAGGAGAAGAAAAAATATGGGCAGCTCCTTTTTTTTTAAATTAAGAATTTTAGTTTAATATAATCTCCATCCTGGTACAAGAAAGATTTGCTTAAGGTTTATGTTGGTTCAAATATAAGGGACTCCCCAAAATGGATGACTAGCAAGTTATAATGCAGTGTACATTATAAATCAGATTGAGGGCAAAAATTTATTTCCTAAATATGAAATGCTAATAAAAATAACCATGACTAAATAAAAAAATAATAATTGTACTTTGTAATTTTCCTTTTTTGAAAGATTGATACTAAAACTTCATTAGAACACAAAACATCTTGTAAAACTTGTAAGAATAGAAAAGATATTCTATATTTTACCATAATTCTATACCATCTACAATACTTCTATTTTTTTTTTTTTTTTTTTTGCTAATTCCGATGCAGGGGAAAGATAAGAGAATTGTGAATGTAACAGAAAGAATTTGGATGGAGATGTAAATTGACTTGAAATAGAGAATTATGATTTTAACCAAAACAATTGTAATCTTAAAAGGTTGCTCAAATTTGTATCCTTTCTGGCTTTACCCTCTACCTAATTCTAATATAGGGAAAGGGCGTTCACCTTTTGCCCTCTAGATGAGAGGCAAGACATAAAAACCTGATTTGGACCCTGGTTCAGGGCTGCTGCCGTGTTCTCTGACCATGGCTCAGCCAATACTGCTTGGCTATTCTTTTATCTCTCTCCCTCTCTCTCTCTCTCTCTCTCTCTCTCTCTCCCTCCCTCCCCATAGCCCTTCCTACATCTTATAACCTAATTAATAAATTTTTGTTTTATTTCCACCCATGCTGTTCTGAGTCTGAATAATGATTCCTCATAAGGCAAAGCAGAGCCCAAGTAGCAAGTGGTTACAATCCTATCCAGGATTTGGCCTGGGTGTTGTTTTTGCTAGGGCTCTTGGTCCATGCCTAGTAGTGACAATTGATTGATGATTACTCATGACCATGGCAGATAATTTCCAACAAGGGCTGCTTCCCTTGATCATCATCATATAGATGAGGTACAAGCAAACACGATAATTAGAGGGGGAACTCCTGGTCTTGGACCTCTTAAACTTTTTTGCCCATTCATCACTGTTGGTCACTGGTTTTGATGGACACCTTCTTCATGAGGACTGTTCCCCACAGAGTAACTAGTTAAAATGTAGTGGTGGTGGTTTTTTACTCAATTGTTTCAGTGGTATTCAATTCTTTTATTTATTTATCTATCCATTCATTCATTCATTTATTTGTCATTTACACACATCTACTGTTTCCAGGTCTTTGTACATTCTTTCACCTATCTCTGTCACTCTGTTCCTTTCAAGACTCAGACCAAGTTCTACAAGCTACAGGAAACTTGATTACATTAGTTGAAAGTCCCTTCTTCATATATATATATAATTTATGTATATAAGAATTGCACAGAAAATGTTCAGAACTATTGGAATGGTTTGCCATTTCCTTCTCCTTCCTAACTTGAGTTCATTTTAAACATAGGGTAACTAAGATTTAAGTGACTTGCTGTGATGAATGTAGGGTGTTTGATTTCCACAGAATGTAAGAGGAGAGAGTGTTAGTTTAAAAATAAATCTATATGCATTACAAAACTGAGGTATTTCTGTGATTATGCCTATGGACAGGTAATGAGTTTAAGATATAAGAATTGTTCTAGACCTGATCAGGCTTGAGATTAGTTCAGGCCTGCCCCATCTGGTTCTGAGTTGACCTGGGGTCCTTGGTCCTCTATTAGAGGACTGCTCAAGGAGGTTCATTCATATTACTGTTCACTTCTCTGTGCTCATTAATATAATGAGCAGGGCTAGGAAGACACATAGGGGTGAATTTATCAATTAGATTGTGACCCTCAACCAATGATTGGCATAAAAGGGAGGAACAAGTCTTTCAAACTGCATATAAGACTGAACACTGTCTTAATTCACTGTATTTTCTCTCTAGGGGAGATGGTCCTTCTTTGCAAAGAAGAAAAGTTAATAAAAGCTATTTTAATCACTCTGGACTAAGTACTTATAATTACTAACCATTGATAACACCTGCCCAAGCTAGTAAGATTTTGAGGCCACATTTGAACTCAAATCTTCCTGACTCCAGGCCAGGAGCTTTATCTACAGAACCACATAATTGCCTTCCTCTATAATTATGAAATTCTTGGAATTCTTGAGTTTAGGATCTTATAATTCCACCAGTGTCTGATAAGATATGATAGTCAAGGTGATTTAATCCACTCTTTTTTACTGACCTGAAACCCTACCCTTCAGCCTGTTCACTGGGAGGGAAGTCTAAATAAAGCTTCACTCAGTTTCCTGCTTCACACAAAAATTCCAAGAACTTTTATCACCTAACTGACATATGGCTGGAAACAGCCAGGATCTTAGTCATCTCTGTAGTGCTCAAGTGTTGTGAATCACCATAGTCAGCTGGCAGGAAGGAGAGAAGTTCTGAACATTCTCTGTGCAATTCTTGTGTGTGTGTGTGTGTGTGTGTGTGTGTATATATTATATAAAATTAATAAAAACTAGTTTTGAGAGGGAGGAACTTCTAGCTAATGGAATCAAGTTTCATGTACATTGTATCACTTATTCTGTGTCTTGAAAGGAACAGTGACAGAGTTAGGTAATAGAATGTACATAGATAATGGAAACATGAGGTATGTGTGTGTGTGTGTGTGTGAATATAATTCAGTAAATTCTTTTGGATGATTATATTGATAAAGCTGTTTTGTCCTCTGTTCTCAAAGAAGACCATGACATCATAGGGAACCTTTGCCTTGATGTATATATGAATTGGATTTGAAATTGGGGGAGGGGGTGCTGTGCTAAGTCACCAACCTCTTTTTCTCCTCCAGAGCTATCTAGGTCCAGTGGTCAAATATGAATCAGGATGACTAGAGATGGCCCTAGGAATAAGGAAAGCAAAGTTAAATGACTTGTCCAAGATCACACAGCCAGAAAGTATCAGAGAATCCATTTGAACCTGGGTCCTCCTGACTTTAGAGTCAATATTCTACCTACTGTGCCATCTAGCTATCCAAGTTGTCGTGGAGAGTTAGATCATAAAGTATGTGAAGAGGAGTAATGTATAAGAAGGCTATAAAAGTAGATATGGACCAAGTTGCAGAAATATTGAAATGCCAAAAAGAAGAATTTTTAATGGTTCTAGAGGTAAGGAGGAATCACTGGAATTTTACTGAGTAAAGGGATAACTTGGTCATATTTGTACAGTATAGAAAATGAATTATGGTAGGGGAAAACTTGAAAATCAGACATCAACTGGAAGCTATCAGAGTTTGAATGAAAGGACTTGAATTAGAATGATGGATATAAAAGTGGAAAAAAGGGACCAATCCAAGGGTGGTTGTGACTACAGAAAGAAAAACAAATATTTGACACTTAACTAATCAGGTAAGTGATGATATTGAAGTTGTGAGCCTGAGGAGACAGTAATTGGTGGTATTTTTTTTTACTACCAAATGATTATATAGGACAGGAAAAACAAAACAAAACAAAACCTGAACACAAAAATAGGGAGGAGAAAAGGAAGGATGTTTGGCGAGAAGTGAAAGTATCAACAATGAAAGATTGAACTATGATTACCCTCAATTCTTGTGAGAGAGTAATCAATAATTTGCTGTGAAGATGATTGAGTTTTCATCTCACTGAAAATTTCTATAAACATCACTTTAAAATATGATGATCAATTTAAATTCTTGAAATTTTGGGAATTGGACTTATAATTAATTTTAAATTATCTCTCAAATCATTTGGAAAACCAGAGAGAAGAATAACAGGACATGACAAAGTAAGTTTAAAGATGCTTGTTTTGTAGATAAATCCATGTAGAGTGATGTTGTATCTTTCTCTACCATTGTATTGGACAGGATGACTGAGACACTCCAAAGATGTCATTCATCTTGGATAACACAACAGCCTTCCACACAGCACATGAGTTGTGCCTTTAAAACAATGGAGCAAAAACCTAAAACTGAAAAAAAATTAATTTTATACATCTCAACTAAAATAAAAAGGTATAAATAATTTTTTTTGTATCCAGATAATTTCTATTTTAAGACTAATCCAAGGCAGCTAGGTGATGCAGTGAATAAAGCACCAGTCCTGGAATAAGAAGGGCCTTAGTTCAAATCCAGTCTCAGATACTAAATAATTACCCAGCTGTGTGACCTTGAACAAGTCACTTAATTCCATTGTCTTTCAAAAAAAAAATCCAAAAATCCCCACTAATTCATCTGTGTCCTTATTGATTATTTAAGTCTATATACAAAGAATTTTATTTTGAATATAAATCCCCCAAACCAAAAACATAAAATGCTTGAAAATTAGATGTTTGTGACAGATAGTTGAGACAAAACATATATCAGAAGGGAGTACTGGAAGCAAAAGCCTATTATAATTCCTTAAATTATGGGTTAATATTTGTACAATGAAAATAATGGGAGATCTAGAAAAAGTATCATATAAATTATATGCATTATTCTTCTAGTTATTTGTTTAAATTCCTCAGTGTATCTAATTATAAGATTGAGCTCCTGAAGGAGGAAAAGGAAATATTAATTTCACCATTTTACAATGTCTTATCCATGACCACAAAATGAGTAGAATGAAGATTAGGATTTGAAATATTTATTAAGCACCTATGGTATCTAAGTCACATATCTAAGATCCATAATTTAAGGGTAAAGATAATCCTTCAACGAATTTACATTTTACTGGGCAATAAAACACGTAACCTTGAACAAATCACTAACTTTATATTCATGTATTTCAACTTTTTGTTTATAAAAAAATAAGGGAATTATGTAACTTTTGTGTTACTTTCTAGTTCTAAATCTATGATCCTCTCTATAAAGATAAGTAAATGCAATAGCATCTTTCCATTCTACAAAATTGTTATAAGAATGACTTTGAGGGAATAAGCTATTTTGACTATTAAAAAAATTATCATAAAGGACATATGAAGAAAAATGTTATATGCATCCAGAGAAAGAATAGGTAAATGGAAGTATGTTTAGAATAATTATACACACATTCACATACCAGATATTATTTATGTATGGTATATACACATATACATACATACATGCATATTTCTGTCTAATGGTAGGTAGCCTTTCTAGGATGGGTTGGGAGGGGGGGCAGAGAAAAAGCTTGAGAATAAGGGGAATGATAAATTCTAATCCATGCCATAACTAATTCTTGGTTTCTTAATTTTCAGTATGAATGTGTCCCCTACAACTCACCTTTCACAAGATCTCTTTCCTTACCTTAGCCTAACATCTCTGCATATGGTCTAAGCATATATAACTATACATACCACAATTTGTTCAGTCTTTCTCCACTGGATGGTATCCCCTCATTTTCAGTTATTTGCCACCACAAAAAAAGAACTGCTATAAATGTTTTTTGTACATTGGGCTCCTTTTTTATTTTTTATATGAGTTCTTTGAGATACAGACCTAGTAGTGATATTGCTGAATCAAAGAATATGCACAGTTTTATAGCCCTTTGGCATAGTTCCAAATTATTCTACAAAATGATAGAATCAGTTCACAACTTTAATAGCAGTAATTTAGTGTTTCATTTTTCTACATGTAATTTAATATTTATAATTTTCCTTTTTTTGTCATATTAGTCAATCTGATAAATGTAAGGTGGTACCTCAAAAGTGTTTTAATTTGAATTTCTCTTGTCAATGATGGTTCAGAGAATTTTTTTATCTGACTTCAAATAGTTTTATCACTTAGAAAATGATGTATTCTTATAAATTTGATTCAGTTTTTTATATATTTGAGAAATGAGGCCTTTATTAGAAACACTGACTGTAAAAAAATTGCTTCCCAGCTTTCTGCTTTCCTTTTTATCTTGGTTGCATTAGTTTTATTTGTGAAGAAACTTTTTATTTATCATAATGAAAATTATCCCTTTTGTACTTGATAATGTTCTCTATTTTATGTTTGACTATAAATTCTTCTCTTCATAATAAATCTGTCAGGTTAACTGTTCCTTTCTCTATTTTTTTGCTTATTGATTCACTTGTTATGTCTAAATCATGTTCCCGTTTCCACATTGCTTACTTTGTAGATCTTTCTTTTTGAAATCAGTTAAAAGGATGTTTGCTTTCTTTTTATAAGGTTTTACTCCTAAAAAGTGAACCAGTATATGAAAGCAATAAAGATCCAATTTTGTTTGAGACTTTCTGAGACTAACATCATTAATAGTTGAAAGCCCACTGTATAGTAAAGGAAGTAGATAAATTGAGTAATACAATTCTAATGCCTGGAAGATACATTTACAGTGCCACATATTGCTGATTCCTGCCTCTGTGGAAGAGTCTCTCTCTCTCTCCTTACCATCATTCTAGAATTTGAGTTGGTTTGTGAAGGAACTCATCATTCTATGATTATGAGATGCTTCTCAAACCATGAAAAGTATCTACATTGCTCTCCTTAAGTCTAAAGTTTTTGCTGAGTATTTTCAGAATTTATGCATTCAACTTACACTGGCAATAAGAATGTATGAAAACAAACATAGGAAAAACCATTAAGTTCTTGGTATATGCTAGGTACTGTGTTATATTAGCACTCTGTAACAATTTGTAGGAGATAGCAAAATTCTAAATTAAAACTTCTAAGACTGAGTTTAAAGTCTTGTCCTTCTTACTTTAAGCATAACCTTTCTTGGTATCTATTTCCCTTAATTAGAAAATGAAGGGAATGTAATAAATAAAGCCTGAAGTTCCTTACAGCTAAAAAAATCTATGATCCTATCTTCAGTAAGATTTCCTCAATTTACACCTATGATACATTGCAAAGACAAGGAGAATTCCTTTTTCTCTTTACTCTTTTTTTCTCAGTAGCAAAAGTCCTTCAAAAGAATAAGTAAATTTTCACTCAGCAAAAAAGCTTTATTTTGCCTAGAAATCTTCTAGGACTTCCTGATAAGGAGTCAAGATAAAGAAATACCTACTGGGAGCCAAAGTAAATGGTGGAATGAACTGGGAGGAAATGGACTCTAGCTAGAGAGCACCTGATAGAATTCCCAATTATTACTCAATAAAATTGATAATAGAAGAACTTTCACATTTGGAACTCTCAGAGACTGAAGATTTAGTTGAACTGAGATGAGAGGTTAATATCCTCTAGTTAAGTTTTACTTGTGTATTTTTATTGTGTGAGAGAGAGAGAGAGAGAGAGAGAGAGAGAGGTGAATAGATAAAAAGATAGAAATACCTTTTGTTTTCATGTCACATTCATTTACAAATAAATCCCTCCTCTATTGCTCAACTCAGTGAATCATTTCTTGAAGAATAACAAGGAAGAGAAAGGGAAAAAAATAGCCATTCCACAAAGTTAGCTACCATCATTCATGTCAAGTCTTTACAATGTTAGATTACCATAGGCGTCCATCTTTGGGAAGAAGTGAGGGACTCACATTTTCTCAACTTTTCTCTTGAGGTAAGTGGTCATTTTAACTTTATATCATTTAGTTCCTGTTGAACCTCACAAATTTTTTGTTTTTTCTGTTTTATACTTTGTAAAACAATTGATGGAGGCTTCCCCTCTGGTTCTATTTACTCTACTATATCAATTAGTACGTTTCTCTTAATTTTCCATATTTATCATGTATTCAGAGAATATTCTTTTGCATTCATGTCCCACATTTACTAATATATGATGGATAGTTAGGTGAATTTGTACACCTTGGGAAGTAATTTGAAATCAAACTTGTTAAAAAATATAATTACATAAGTTTTTAAACTATTTTCCTTAGTTAATGTTTACTGTTTTCTTATCTATTGTGAAGAATGAAATGTGTCCTCCTTCAACTTTGGAAGGAAGACTTGTCCTACTCACTTTAATCCTCCTATAATTTGGAAGGAAAATCCAATCTCACACTCCTTAAATCTGAAAAGAATTCAGTCTAACTTTAGACTTCAAAAACAAGTTTTCACCTGTTACCTCCTTCAAGGACAATAGCATTATGAAAAAATGTTTCTCTGAGATCAAATTATAGAATGATCTCCAGACAAGTTTAAGGTTTTTGACTACTCTTGCCATATATATATATATATATATATATATATATATATATATATATGTGTGTGTGTGTGTGTGTGTGTGTGTGTGTGTGTGTGTGTGTGTGTGTGTGTGTTTGTGTGTGTGTGTTCCCCCTTCTTTTCTTTTGTTATTGTGGAAATGTTCTTATCTCCCTCAGGTCAAGGAGATCATTCTGAGATGGTCTCTATTACCTAATAGTGGTGGGTAAATCGCAAAGAAATGAAACTGCTGTTTCTAATAATTGTTTTATTAGTTACTATGTTATTTTAACTCTATGTTTAAGGTTCTTAATTTTAGGATAACATACAGTGACCCATACATCCCTCTATAAAACAACTTGTTTTTCTAATTCATTCCTTTGGACTAATTGCTGTTATGTATATTTAAATACTTATGATGCTTTTCTTTATCTCTTTCATGTCTCTGAGGTTTGGGGGGTATAAGAGAAATCCAAATGTGCTTTGCCAAGGTAGAATACTGTAGATTTATCACCACCATTTTCCTGGGCAGTTTGCCTCCATCAGTGTAACTAACATAAATTTGTCTTAGTTCTCTTGCTCCCATATTACACACTTTGCTCACAATATTCTTGTATTCTAGCTTCTACATTCCCCCCTCCAGAATATTATGTTCTATTCTTCTTTTAGGACTAAATTTTTTTTAAAATGCTACTTTTTCATTTTATATTTTTCCCCATGCATCCCCCCAGTCATTTTATATTTATATTTCCCCCCATACATCCTCACTCCTCAGTAAGGATGATGCACTCTATGAGGAAAGCAGAATTAAAGCAGCTCAAAGGAACAATTAACATCATAAGTATAGAATACCCAGATGTTCACATGGACTATTTGTGCCCAACTATGGTAGAGCATTCCAAGTTTGTATTAGTCTGATCAAGCATAGTCAGATACACTAGAAGTTGTCTCAGATATAGGGATGTCATTTTGTTCTTCTTCAATAAGGAAGGACAAGAACCAGCCAACCAACAATATGGTCCCATCTATATGCAAATGGATCTATATGATCTAAGCTTCTTTTCTTTCCTTTTATCTTTTTAGGCACTTTAGCCTTTTTTAACCTCAACTTCTGCTAATCAGTCTGCCTTGTAAGAAACTCACTATCTTGCTGTTTCTCTAATGAGCTTAACTTGTGAATTTCTCAGTTATTTGTGAATATTATGTAGTTACTTGTAAACTTTCAGGTAATAAGTGAATGAAAGTTTATGCCTTTTCTTACCATCCTGAGTCAGAGATTGGTGAGTTCTTCCAAAAAGGAAGCAAAAACCAGAAAGAAGCAATTTAAATATTGTGGAGTCATAATTAGGATAACACAACATTTAGCAATTTTTACATTAACAGATAGTAGGGCTTGGTATATGATATTCCAGAGAGCAAAAGAACTTGGACTACATTCAAGAATCAAATACCTGGAAAAATTGAACACATTCTTTTAGGGGAAAAGATGGATATTCAGTGAAATAGGGTACTTTCAAACTTTCTTGATGTAATAGCCAGAGTGGAACAGAAAATTTGATCTTCAAATATAAGACATAATGGAAGAATAAAAAGGTGAACAGGAAAGGCAAACCATAAGGGTCTTATTAAAGCTGAACTGCTTATATTCCTACATAGGAAGATGACACTGATAACTCATGAACTTTCTCCTTTATTAGGGCAGTCAAAATAAGCAAATATAGACAGGTACAGGTGGGAGTTGCATTTCTAGGATAATATCTTAAAAAGATGGAGTTAATAGGTGAAAGAAGAATGTACTGGGAGAAAGGGAAAGGGAGAGTTATAACAGATTATTTCACATAAAAGAGGCAAGAAAAAGTTTCTGCAGTAGAGTGAAAGTGGTGGGGTAGGGGGAGTAAATGAGTCTTATTCTTACCCAGATTGACTCTGAGAGGGATTAACATGCACTCTCAATTGAATATAAAAATCTATCTTACCATAAAAGAAAGTAAGAGAGGAAAGAGATGGGAGAAGGGGGGGGGGAGAATAGGATGGAGGGAAATACAGTTAACAATAACAACTATGGGAAAAATATTTAATAAAGTTTCTCTGATACTTAGCTGTGTGACCTTGAGCAAGTCACTTAATCCCATTACCTTGCAAAACAACAGCTACAAAACCAAGCAAACAGATTTACTTTCCTTATTAAGGGTGGCTAGGTGGTACAGTGGATAGAGCAACAGCCCTGGAGTCAGGAGTACCTGAGCTCAAATCCAGCCTCAGACACTTAATAATTACCTAGCTGTGTGGTCTTAGGCAAGCCACTTAACTCCATTTGCCTTGCAAAAAACCTAAAAAAAAAAAATTAAGCTTATAGGAACCATTCCCTAGTTTATGAATGATCAAGGAATATAAAATTTTCAGATGAGGATATCAATATTATCTATTTAAATCATTTTTTTAAAAATGTCCTAACTCACCATTGACAGGAGAGATGCAGAATGAAGTAGTTCTGGGATACTATCTTATACCTATTGGACTGTCTAGTAAGATGGAAGGGGAGGATGATATGTGTTAAAAGGGAAGTAGAAAGGATGAAGCATTAATGCATTAATGAAAGAATGCAACAATTTTGTAGAGCAATTTGGCACTATGTGCAAAGGGCTATAAAACCATGGTTGCCCTTTGATCTAACAGTGCTACTGCCAGATCTATGTTTCAGAAAAGATGAAAAACAGGAGGGAAAAAAGACCTAAGTGTATAAGGATGTTTGTAGCAACTCTTTTCTGGTGATAGGTAACTGGAAATTGAGTATATGACCATCAGTTGGGGAAGCAAGAATAGAGCAAAAACTGTAAAACTCAAAATAAATTAATAATATCTTTCTTTAAAAAAAAGAGTACTTATAATTCTAGAAACCTAGAAGACAATTAAAAGGGACCCTTATGAGGTTTTGATGAAGGCAGAAAATGTCTTCCAGTTCCAGGAGCTGTCAACTATCCTTTTTGCCACATGAGTTTTCTACATGTGTGATGCCTTCACCCTCCCTAATGATCTTGTGTGTCCAAAAGAAAAACTTTGCTGCCCCAACATGGAGAGAATTGTTTCTGTAACATGTGTCCTTGCTATTCTTCCTTAGTAAATTATATAATAACAGTAAAATAATAAGTAAATGATAAAATAGTAAATAACATAATGGTATAATATAAAATAATATATATAATTATCAATCTGATAATCAATGGACAATGTTATTACTATTGTTGTTTATCCTTCCTTTTTGAAGAGCACCAATTACATCATAGATGTTTTGACTTATGTGTGAATTGAATTTAAATGAGTCAGAGTTGCACAAAGTCTTCACTCTCTTCCTGCTTCATTGACAAAAGTCAACTATTGGGATGCAGTGGATGATCTTAGCAACTTCAAAACTTTACCAATCTCTTAAGAGATTCACAGAGCCTGTTTTAGCCTCCTTCTTGACTGTTGGAACAAATTGTTCTTTTTTTCCCCTTCTACTAGAAATTTTTAATATGCTTGACATAGACATTCCCATATCAGTTTGATAGGCTTGAGGCCTGTGGTTAACCTCAACTTGGTTTAACCCCTGTGTTATGTGATATTAAAAAAGTTTGGGAGAAATAGTTTCAGGATGATTAACAATTTTATTTAATCATGTTAACAGATAATTAATGGAACAGGTCAGTGGCACTACTTATTGCCCTTGAAAGAATGGGTTCCTGAGGCTGGCAATGAATTCTGATTGGTGAACAATCAAGGAAAAGAATGAATATTATAATGAAGATGTGTTTATTCTAATGATAAGCAAAAGGAATTTAACTTTGATTATGTCATTTACTTCCATACCACCCCCAGACTTGGGCTGTCACAAAAAAAAAAAAAAGGATCTATCTCTACCCAAACGTAAGTGGAATACAAAAGGCCAGAATTAACTTTAGAGTAAATTCTTTGAAAGGTTTTCTATTTGGTTGAGCAACAATTCCTAGTTAAGATGGCCTAATTGAGGTAAATTTTTGGGCAAGGATAGAGATTTCTTTACAAAAGGAAATAACCTTGAGGAGACCCAATAATTGGTTATTAGATCATCATTTCCTTCAATAAAACTGGTTTACTGTAGCAGCTGCTATGCATGCTACATCTTGGAGACACAGGTGAGAATTGATTGAATCAGGCGGCTATCAAAGGTGGATGAGCCCTCTGAAAAAGTGTTGGCAATCCCTGAAGCCTAAAAACCCTATACATGATAAGTGGAAGCTCATTACTATGACCTGTAAATTTTAGCCTTTAACACTAACTCAATGACCCATCAAAGGGTCATTTTGAAACTCAAAGCATTTTTTTCTTTTAAAAAAAATCATAGGGGCGGCTAGGTGGCACAGTGAATAAAGCACCGGCCCTGGAGTCAGGAGTACCTGGGTTCAAATTCAGTGTCAGACACTTACTAATTACCTAGCTGGGTGGCCTTGGCCAAGCCACTTAACCCTGTTTGCCTTGCAAAAAAAAAACCTTAAAAAAAATCATAGTTTATACTAATATTGTTTTAAGTTGCCGAAGACTGTTAATGTTCTAATATTTACCCTCTCAAATCTTATTATTGTTGTTTAGTACTTTTAATTGTGCTTTAACTGATTTTCTTGACAAAAATACTAGAGTGGTTTGCCATTTCCTTCTAGAGATCATTTTACATATGAGGAAACTGAGGTTAACAAAGGTTTATCAGGGTCACACATATAATAATTATCTAAGGCCAGATTATAATTTAGTTCTTCCTGACTTCAGGCCAGTCCTCTATATACTACTCCACCTAGCTGTTTTGAATGGGATAAAGTATGAGATTTCTTCAGTAGAATATTATAGATTAGAACTGTGTCTCTTCTGCCCCTCCTCCCCTGACAAACAACTTTTGGAATATCAGGATGGGAATGTAAAGAGAAAACTGACTTTTGTTTCCTCTCTACTGAGTCTTCAGGAAGGAAACATATGTCTCTGTTTGGATTATATGCTTTTCTTTAAATTAGCTTGCTCACTTAAATTATAAAGACCACATTCTTAATTAATGAGGATGGGTCAGTGGGGGGGGGATTATGTTAGGAACTGCATATATTCTCTTTTGCTCATGTCTCATGTTACCCTTTTTTTTAAAGTAGGATTTTTATTTTTTTACTTTGTTTTTATTTTTTATTTACACATTACTAAAACATTCTTATTTAAGAGTAAACATACTACCCCCTCCCCCATAAAAGCATAAAAACTCATGAGAAATAAAGTAAAAGAAAGAGAAAAAGATGTGTTTCAATCTGTGTTGTGAAACCATCAGCTCTATCTCAGGTAGATGACGTTCTTTGTCATAAGTCCATCATAGAAGTTATTTCCATATTTTTCCACAGTTGTTGCTGATTGTAACTTCCTACATCCATTCCTCCCGACTACCATAAATGATATTTTCTCTCTCCTTTCACTCTGTCCCTCTTCAAAAATTTACTGTTGGATATCCAAGTGGTGAAGCAGACAGAGCATCAGTCCTGGGGCCAGGATACCCCAAGCCCATATCCCACCCCAGAGACACAGCAACCACATGGTCCCATGGTCCCGGACGGCCACCCAATCCCAGCAACATGCAAAAAAGTAAAAAAGAAAATGTGTCATCTATTATCTACCCTCTTCTCTATTGCCAACATCCCCCCTCCCCCTATCCCCCTTCTCTCCTTTTTCCTCTAGATGTCAATACCCTATTGAGTGTGTATGCTGTTTCCTCCTTGAGTCATTTCTAATGAGAATGAAGGTTCCTTCATTCCCCCTTGCCTTCCCCACTTCCATATCATTGCAAAAGCTACATGAAAGATCTTTTATATGAAATATCTTAGCCTATTCTACCTCTCCTTTCTCTTACTCCCAGTACATTTCCCTTTCACCCATTGACTCCATTTTTATAATACATCTTTAAATTCAACTCTCTCCTGTGCTTCACCTATAAAATCTCCTTCTACCTGCTCTATTAAATGAGAAGGTTCACATGAGTATTATCAGTATCATCTTTCCATGCTGGAATACACACAGTTCTATCATTAAGTCCCTCATAATTTACCCTTCTCCTCCAATCTCTATGCTTCACTTGACTCCTGTATTTTAAGGTCAAACTTTCTGTTCAGCTCTGGTCATTTCAACAGGAACATTTGAAATCCCCCTTTTTCATTGAAAGTCCATCTTTTCCCCTGGAAGAAGATATTCAGTTTTTCTGGGTAGTTGATTCTTGGTTGCATTCCAAGCTCTTTTGCCTTCTGGAATATTATATTCCAAGCCCTAAGAGCTCTTAATGTAGTTGCTGCTAAGTCCTGTGTGTTCCTGACTGCAGCTCTGTGCTATTTGAATTGTGTCCTTCTGGCTGCTTGTAATACTTTCTCTTTGACTTGGGAACTCTGGAACTTGGCTGTAATATTCCTGGGGGTTGTTTTTTTTTGGATCTCTTTCTAGGAGAGATTGGTGGATTCTCTCAATTTCTGTTTTACCCTCTGCTTCTAGGATATCAGGGCAATTTTCCTGTAGGAATTCTTTTAAAATGAGGTCAAGACTCTTTTCCTGATCATGACTTTCATATATGCCAATAATTTTTAAATTATCTTTCCTGAATCTGTTTTCCAGATCAGTTGTTTTTTCAATGAGGTGTTTCACATTTTCTTCTATCTTTTCATTCTTCTGGTGTTGAACTATTGTATCTTGATTTCTCACAAAGCTATCAGCTTCCTTTAGCTCCATTCTACATCTGAAGGATTTGTTTTGCTCAGAGAGTTTTCTTATCTCCTTTTCCATTTGACCAATTCTGGTTTTTTTAAGTATTCTTCTCCTCAATAACTTTGTGAACTGTTTTTATCCATTTGACCTAAGCTAGTTTTTAACATGGTATTTTCTTCATCATTTTTTTGGATCTCTTTGACTAAGCTGCTGACTTTGTTTTCATGTTTTTCCTGCATCTCTCTCCATTTCTTTTCCCAATTTTTCTTACTTGATCTCCCTTACTTGATTTTCAAAATCTCTTTTGAACTCTGTCATCACCTGAGCCCAGCTTCTATAGTTCTTGGAGTCCTTTAGAAGCAGAAGCTTGGACTTTTTCATCTTCAGATTGAGTATTTTGGTCCTCCATGGGACCAAAGTAATTGTCTATGGTCAGGTTCCTTTTTTTTTCTGTTTACTCATTTCCCCAGTCTGTGCCTGGTTTAGGGGTGCTTCCTGAGCTTTTGAGTATTATTGGGACACCTCCACACGGACCTCAGTGTGTGAGGCTCTGACTGCTCTCTGGGTCTGTGAATGACCACAAATTCGATCCTCTGTCATGGGGCTGTGGTGGTAGTGGTAGGGGTCCCTGCTCTATGGGGGGCCTATACTGTGACCAGGGTCTGAATGTGGTCAGAGCCCCAGAGTTCTATTCCAGGGACAGAGGACAGACCTCAGCAGTCTCCCTCCACTCCTTTACCTTCCGTGGGCTGAACACTCAGGGCTCAGCTGCCTGGAAGCTCATGCTGGGCGACTCCATGGGCCTACTTCTGTTTACTGGATCTGGGCTGTCATGACCAGGCTGAGGGCCATGACTGTGCTGAGTGCTGTGATTGCACTGAGGGCCTGGGTTTGCATTCACTCTGGCAGATGTCTCCCTGCTGATTTTCCAAGTTGTGTTTGGTGCTCCCTGGGGTGCAGGTCAGGAAACTGCTTCTGCTGGCACAAGCTGCTGCTCCCAGGTACCCTGGGACTGTTCCTGAGAGGCTGTACTTCCTTTGCTCTGGTGCAGCCACCCTTCCAATCCCGTGGAACAGTTTTTACTATTTTCTAGGTTACCTTGGGCTGGAGAATTGCCTCACTGGATCTTTCTGTGGATTCTGTCTCTTAAAAATTTAGTTAGTCATAATTTGAAGATTTTTGAAATATTTTGAAGAGAGCACCTAAGAGAGGCTCTTCTCCTGCAGCTATTTTGACTCCACCCCCAACAGTAGCTCATGTTACCCTTTTATTCTCCCATTTATATGGTTGAGTAGGGGTCTGATTCTTGAGAATCATAATAAAGTTTTTTTCTCTTCATACCTTGAGAAATCTCCTAAATTTTTTAAGTGGCATTTGTCCTACACATTCTCTATTGCTTTCAAGGGCTCTATCACCCTCCCAATCATCCAGGACTTAACCTTCTTAACATTTCTCTTCTAACAATGCCATTACTCTCAGCATTACTTAATGCCTATTGTTGTTCATGTTCAGTTGTTCAGTCATGTCTGACTCTTCATGAACATACTGTCTGAAGGATTTTTTTGGCAATGGAGTGGTTTGTCATTTATTTCTTCAGTGAATAAAGTTAAGCAGAGGTTAGACACTTGCTCAAGATTACACAGCTAGCAAGGATGTGAAGTAAATTTGTACCGGGTTCCTTCTGACTCTCATTCTTTTACTGTAACCATTGTACTACCTCATGGCACTGGAAATTGTGAAATATTTTTATAGAAAAAGAACAGATTTTTATTGCTTTTAAAAAGATTTACATATATGTGTGTGTGTGTGCTTCAAAAGAAATATGAAAATAATAAAAGAATATCATATAATCATGACTTCAATTAATCAATATTGCATAAATGAGATAATAGTTGGAAAAATCTAATGCATGGGTGTCTGGTCTTTTATCTCTATTGAGCTGCATCACCAACAAAAAGTTGTCAAGGGCCACATATAGAATTTAATTTTTATTTATCACTGCAGTGTAACCCATGATACCAATGAATATAATAATAAAAAGTAATAATGTCACATATGTGGGCTTTGAAGGCTTCATGCCCTATTCTGTTTTACTAAACTGTCAGTTTCAAGGGATGTAGGCTAGACAGTAAAATGCCATTAACTCTGTATTAACTTGGGCAAATCAATTTTGGTTTCAGTCTTTAAAAAGAAAGGATATTGGTCTATTCTATATGACCCCTTGGTTCCTTTCAGCTCTCAAAATTCTATGATTCAGAGTACTAAAACTGAAATAGATACCCTTTATCCTCTTCTCTTAACCTTTTTGAGCATCAGTTTCTTCAGATTTAATATGGAGACAAGAGTAATGATCTCTAAGAATTATTAGGGAGGTAAAAATAGAATGAAAAAGGCTCTACAATAGTAATTAAAATGTCATACAAATTTTAATTATTTTTTTTTACATTTTATATGGTTTGTTTTGGAATTTGTATTCATTAGATCAATTAAAATCTACCTGCCACAGGCTTAGGTTTACATTTCTAAATTTTAATGCTATAAGGGAAGCTAGGAATGAGAAGTAACAAAAGAGAGTAAATGAGACTGATAAATACAGATGGGACCCATATGATATTGTAGATTGAATAGTTTTTTTCCTTGGGCTAAGGATATGACATTAATGTTCATTGCTTATATAAAGATAACTTAGTTTGATTCACAAACTAGTACATCTTTCAAAAACAGAAACCTTCATATCCATAGAAACAGGAAGTTTCTAATTTGGATAAGCCAAAATTGAACATCTTTTAGAAAGTGAAGTTGAATTCAAATGATGGAAAAATATATTAAAATAGTCATCAGTGAAAATCAGTAGCTCTGGAATGATAGGGTGGATCATAATTAACAAAGATTTTGTGGAAAGAGAAAGCATTGAGAGGAAATGAGGGAGCTATTTCTGCCTAGATATAAGAAGCAATATTTAACTGGTAATGTAAATGATTATTTCTGTGGGAAAGTGATGAAACGTCTCATATGTGTTTTTGGTTTCAGAAAAGATGCTGTCAAATTAAAATCTTTCAGAATGGAAGATTAAGAAAAATTAAAGAATAGTTTTTTGATAGTCACTTGAAGACAATTGTTTTGCAATTTATTTTTTTTTCTAAGACCTAAAGTCTTAGAAGACATAATACTCCATATATTTCTGAAGTATTGTATGGTTCAAGGAGAAAAGACATTAATATTTGGTCCAAGGAAGACTCATGGTTGTATGTCCTACACACAGAGGTTTGTGTATGTGTGTGTGTGACTGTGTGTGTAGGATTTGTTAAGGATGATGACATTTTAAGGCAATAAAATGAGATGAAAGAATAGAATTATCTAGCTTTCTTAGGTTATTGCACTTTAAGGTAATTCTCATTGCCTCACATTCAATTAGGTGGCATAATATAGCCTCACATATATACTAGCTATATGACTTGGTCAAATCACTTAATCCTATTTGCCTCAGTTTCCTCAACTGTAAATGAAGTATAGAAAGAAATGGCAAATCATTCTAGTATCTTTACCCCCCCCAAAAAAAACCCAAACCAAACCAAACCAAACCAAAACCCAAATTGACTCACAAAGCATTTGACATGACTGAACATCAACAACATACATTTTCTGTGTCTCTCTCTCTGTATGTTTATATCTGTCTGTCCATTGTTCTCAAAGAAGACCATGTTTTTCTTCATTATCTAACAAAAATCACCAAAGTAGCAAAATTAATAATATCTTTATTGAGAGGTTATAAAAATAGTCTGCTGTTATTTATCTTAAGAAAGCTCTGGTGTAGTGGATAGAGCACCGGCCCTGAAGTCAAGAGTACCTGGGTTCAAATCTGGTCTCAGTCACTTAATAATGACCTAGCTATGTGGCCTTGGGCAAGCCACTTAACCACATTTGCCTTGCAAAAAACTTTAAAAAAAAGAAAAAAGAAAACTCTGGATAAAACTGGGTAATTCATGTTTCATTTCAGTCATTTCACACACACACATACACATACACACACATACACAAAGAGGCAGAGAGTGTCTCCCAATTCCCTTTGTCTTTAATTTAGCATCCCTAAACCTTTGCATTATTTGATCTTTGTTAAGATAAAACATCAGATTAGAAAGTAGTCTTCTAACCTAATATTATTGGTTTTAAACTAATTTAATTACTATATCAAAAATCTTTGATTTCTACATTATAGAAAAGTTTTCTGATAACCATTTATAGATTAGTTTTAAAGGCAGTTGGTAGAGGCTCAGAGAAGATAAATGAATTGCCAAGGGCCACACAGCTAGTGTGCTTCAGGGGCATTATTTGAACTTGTCTTTATGATTTCACATTTATAAAGTTATTGAGGGTTATGGGTTGAGAAGATGGGTTTTGGGAAAGCATATTGTGATTGCTTTGGGCTAAAATCTCTAGGAATGGTGTCTAAGATGCACCAAAAACTTAATCCCCCAGTCTTCTGGGCAGATACCATAAAAGTAGTAGTAAAATGGAAGACATAAATCCAGTATTTAGTTTGATTATTTGAGGTGCCAGAAAAAACCCACCACCCCTATTGTTTATACTGCATAGTTAGAGGTTTCTGATTCATCTCCCTGATCTTTGCAAAGTACTGAAAAGAGCTTTATCTCGGGTGAGAAATGTAAAATGCTCATTGGTATGCAACTCTCTCTTTAATGGTGGAGATTAATGTCACATGCCCTTATTAGGGGCAGGGCAAGAATTGTTGATAAGATTAGAAGCATCCTTTCACTATGTTTCTTCAGTATATTATTTTGTTTTATTTTGGATAATTAATTTCTTGGCTAAAAAAATAAAAAAGGGTGGGTGGGGGCGGCTAGGTGGATAGTGGATAAATCACCGGCCTTGGAGTCAGGAGTACCTGGGTTCAAATCCAGGCTCAGACACTTAATAATTACCTAGCTGTGTGGCCTAGGGCACGCCACTTAACCCCATTTGCCTTGCAAAAAAAAAAAAAGGGTGGGTGAGGGAAATTCATTACATTATCAAACTAGAGATGACCTTGAATTTTGACCAAATTATCCCTGGATATTGGGATCTCTGGTAAATGTTACCTCATCATCACTAACTGATGCAGAGGGAAGATGCAGTAAGATGTACAGGAAAGCCCATTAACTCTCTGTCTGACTTCAGGTAATGCTGAATCTTACTTACCTTAGCTTTAAAATTAGTTAGTTGAACTCAATGGTCTGAGTTTCTTTCCAAATATAAATATATGATCTTATAAAGAAGAAAGGAGTTGTAAGAAATGCTAATAGAGGAAGTGTTCAAGATGCAAAACAGGTTTTTTGAGAGATGAAGTACTTTAATTTATTATTAATATTATTATAATTATTTTATTTAAGGTAATGGTTTTAAGTGACTTGCCCAAGGTCACACAGATAGGCAATTATTGTCTGAGTTCACATTTGAACTCAGGTCCTCCTGACTCCAGGGCCTGTGCTCTATCCACTGTGTTATCTAGCTGCTTTGATGAAGTACTTTAAAAAGCATTTAGGAAGGGCAGCTAGGTGGTGCAGTGCAACTGTTTTGCTTTCACAAGGGTGAGAAAGGGTATTGCCAGAATCTCACAGTTGTCTGTGAAGATAATGCATTACAAAAACCAGCATGTCTGGTCTTTGTGGCAACTCAAGAGATGCCAACTTGTTTACAGGAAGGACAGAGTTAAGACAAAAGGAAAAGGTTAGGTAACTTTGCATAGGTTTAATGAGAGTCTGTGGTATTGTCCCTTACACCTGGAGAAGGAAGTAGCTGTCCTTACTCATTAGTATAATTAATATAATGAGCAAAGTGGGGGAAAAAGGAGATGTGTGAAAGATGGTAGGCCTGCTTAGTGCAGGGAGGTGTGTCCTAAGAATGTATCCCCAAAATATGAGGATCTATCAGGACTCAGAGGGGAGGAGCAGGGGGTCTTCTACTATATAATCTTGTATGTAATGAGGTGGGGCAAACTTGTCTTGCAAGAACCATTAATAAACAGATCAATTCTTCCCACACTTAGTCTCCTTTCTTTGCTATTTAGAGACACTTTCTCCTTCCCACAAATCAGCATAGTATTAGGAAAGTTTGGAGTGGCTGGGGGTACTCAAACTTTTCCCTCAGCTCTGTTGTGGGAAGAGAATATGCTGGCTTGTTTATAATAATGTCTCATATATACATGAACAACTTGATTGTTTAAATATGTGGTCTTTTCTTAGGAATTATGTTGAGAGGTAGTGTGATATAATTAACAGAGAACTGACCTAAGTTAGGAAGACTTAGATTTTGAGACATATTGGTTATGTAATGCTGGCAAAGTCAGGACTGTTCAGTGCTCCCAGGTAATTCTCCAAGGAGATACAGAGTAGGTGCATTGCTGCATTCATACATAGTTAGTTCTTAACAAATGATTACTGATACTTGATTCAGCTATGGGTGCTATGCAAGGACAGACCCATTTAGGGAGATATAGACTCAGTGTTCACTTTTGGCTTCCTTAAGACTTTTGATGATTTTTTTTCCCTTTTGCTCCAGTGCTTGAATATTTTGTGCCAAATTTGGTTCAAAAGATGAATTTCACAAAGGATCAATTATAGTTGTGGTATATTGTAATTTCCTCCTAACTACCCTATAAATGAACTTAAAACAACTAAATAACAACTAAAACTTCCCTAACTAAAAGAGTTGAAATGTTGAAATCTGATTTAAATCCAAAATGTAAAGATTTAGAGACAACTTTGGCATTGTGGATAGATTCCATCATTGGGCAAGGAGACTGGTTCTGACACATTCTGTTTGGGTTATCCCTGGGTAAATCACATATTCTCTGAATGACCCAGGCTACTTTTTAATGACTGTAAGTGGCAATGAAGGAAGATTCTTCACTGGATTTCCCTATATCAATAGAAACCCAAGACCAATCTCTTCCTAACCTCAGCCTTTCTATCACCCATACACTGCTTTCTTCCCTTACCCTTTTCTCCACATAATAAAACTTAGATTACTGACAAAAACATTGTCATTAGGTACTTTCATTTTAAGTAAAGTATGCTAAAATAAGAAGGAAATGCTAGAAAATTTATAGTAGAAAAATGCTAAACTTTAGCTCCAAATAATTCTTGAAGACTAAAAGTAAAAATATGCGGCCCTTTGCTTATAAATCAACTTATTTTTTCCTTTAAAAATACTTTATATATTTTATTTCCTCTAATCCTGTTATAAGAATTTAAGATTTTGTAGATTAGGGAAAAAAATTTAGTTTTAACCATTGCTAATTTCCTTTATCTCCCCAGGAGCCTTTGGTGAGGGAAGGAATGCCATAATTCTCTCTCCCTTATTATGCTTAGCCTCTAATCATCATCTGTAAACTGTGTACTTAAGCTCCTCTGGAGACTTAGAATTCAACTGGTATTTAATTGATTAGGTACATTATAGTTCTTTTGCCAGGGGCCTTAAAAAAAAAAAGATTCTTGGTCTTATGACCCAATTGGCCACAAGCCAAAATAACGGAAATACTGGTTGCATTATAATCTCTTCCTAGCACTATTAACCAAACTAATTAAAGCCTCTAGCATGGCACTGAAGTAAGTACAAATTAATATTACTCAATTCCATGAAGGGATGGCCACCTAACTGGAACAAAGAGCAAGAGGAAGCTGTTGGTAATTCACCAGACTTCTTGGGAATAAATCATTTTTGCTATATAATGTCCTTCTTAACAGTGACCGTAATGATCACTGCTTTGACTACAATTATAAATAAATAAAGGTAGAATAAACAAGGAGTTAAGTAATTTTTTTAGGAATCTCCTTAGCTCTAAATTTATTGATTATGAAGTAAAAAATATATATTATATTGTGAACTGAGGATAAAAATAGACCACAAATAGTTGTAAATGTATTTACTCTCTGAGAAAAGTTCTAGAGTCTCATATACATTTTTTTTTTCAATTTGTACCTTTTGAGGAAGTGTATTTAAGACAAAAATGTGGAGCTACAAAAGACTTTAAGTAACCTTGGAGAAGATATCAGAAAAAGGAATTTTTTTTAGAATTTTTTTTTATTTAAGTGGCAATGGGGTTAAATGATTTGCCCAAGGTCACACAACTAGGCAATTATTAAGTGTCTGAAGTCAAATTTGAACTCAGATCCTCCTGACACTAGGGCCGGTGCTTTCTCTACTGTACCACCTAGCTGCCCCCCAGAAAAGGGAATTTTGAACTAGATACATAAAATTAAATAGAATTTCTATACAGTTGGAAAAAATCTCATAAATTAACACCATAAAATTTTAATACTTGGGATCCTCACTATCTGTCCTTACTATGAACAAGGGAAAGATAGACTAAGTATTTGTCAATAAGATGGCAAAGAGCATAGAACACTAGTCCTAGAATCAGAAATATCTGAGTTCCAAGTGTCTTCAGACATCCACATGCTGTTTGACTATGAGCAAATCCTTTAACTAGGTCTATTTCAGTTTCTTCATCCCTAATATGGAGGTAATAATAATACTTGATTCTCAAAACTATTGAGAGGATAATATGAGATAATATTTATAAAGTTTTTGCAAACCTTAAATACTAATTTTAGTTATTATTAGAACATTTGTAGTAAGAGTAAATAGAAAAATTGGCAATGAAGAGATGGTTAAAGAGGAAACAGTTTTCAGTGCTGGAAAGTCAATTGGGGATTATGCTCTCCCCACGTAACTTATTCTGGAACAAGAACTGGATGAAGACTGTACTCCTAAAGCTAGGAGGTTGTGGATGAATATTCTATTTTTTTTAAAGGGAAGAGACACCAGAAACAAGAGATCAGGAATACAAGAGAAAGGTGGAAAGATAAAACATGTTTTTAAAAAACCCCTAAAAAATAGCTCTCAGGTAAGAAGAAAAAAGAAGAAAAAGAAAAACAAGAAGTAAGAAGTAGTAGTAGTATCAGTAGTAGTAGTAGTAGTAGTAGTAGAAGAAGGAGAAGAAGAAGAACAAAGCAATTTGTACAATAACAACAATATAGAGAGAAAATCAATGTTATATAATTGTAATTACCAATCTTGGACTCCAAAGAAATTAGAACACAAAACAAAACATTAAAAACTAGAAATATCTAGAAATATCTATCTTCAACATAGAAATGGATTGTGTGCAGACTCATAGTATATATTTTATTAGATATAGAATTTTATGCTGGCTAATTTTGCAGAACTCTCTTAATTTCTTTTAATATATTTGCTGTATGAAAATGTTCATTAAATAAAGGAGGGCTGAGCAATTTTGCAATGAATATGATACAAAAAATATGAAAATAGAAAAAAGCAAATATATTGAAAAAGGCACAAAAGGAAACTATCAATATGCATTTTCTACACATTAGCATTTATTCCCTTAAAAGTATTGATACAGTGTAGTTTTTGTCATCTTTATTCAAAATATTCCTCCCCTCAGCAACCAATAGCAATGTTTGAAATAAAGTATATAAAATGGAAAGATTTCCTTTTTTTTTTAAATCAATAAAACCAGTCAACATTCAATCCAGGATGAGAGTATATGCAGTGTGTCCCACCCATGGTTCTTCATCTCTGCAAAGGAGGAAGAGATGCATTCTAATATCTCTCCTTCATAACCAATATAAGATGTAATTGTAACTGCTGGCTACTTGGGTTCAATTCTGCCTATAAGAAATCATTATTCAGACTCAGGAAAGCATGGGTGGAAATAAAACAAAAATTTTTTTAAAAGGTTACAAGACATAGGAAGGGCTAGGGAGAGAGAGAGAGAGAGAGAGAGAGAGAGAGAGAGAGAGAGAGAGAGAGAGAGAGAGAGAGAGAGAGAGAGAGAGAATGAGAAAGAGAAAGAGAGAGAGAGAACAGTTAACAGTTAAGCAGCCTTGCTTGGCTGGACCATGGTCAGAGAAGATTGAGCTGGCCCTGAACTGGAATCCAGTTCAATTTTTTATGTTTTGCCTCTTATCCAGAGGGCAAAAAGGTGAACTCCCTTACCCTATACTCCACCCAGAATTAGGTAGAGGGTAAAGCCCAAGGAGATCAGGATACAACTTTTACATTAAACAATGGTACTTTAAGAATGGGGAAGGTTCCCCCCTAAGATTACAGTTATTTCTGTTACAATCATAATTCTCTACTTCTAGTCTATTTACATCTCCACCCAAATTTTTTCTGTTACATTCAAATTCTCTTCATCTTCCCCTGCATCATTATGCTTATTACAATATTTAAATTTTGCTTCTAAATTTTCATTTTTTAATTTTTCAATAATTGGACCTACCATTTTCTTAATTTTCCTTACTTTATCTTAAATCAAATCATAAAAATCTTCCATAAGAGTCATTTCTGTGGCCCAGAATTAGATTGGAGGGGAAAGAGAAAGTCCAGAATAAAGGGGAAATACTAGAATCAGGAGCATTCTTAAATACTATCAACTTCTTGAATATGGAAGCAATGGGTTATTTACTTTGTGATCCTTGCAGTTTGTCACTTAGAATGGACATTCAATACATAAACATCCCTTACTATTTCCATTGTGGATTTTGGATTTGGATCCCCTACTTTATTTAAAGTAAAATCGATTCTGAAAAAAGCAATGTAATGAAAGTAAAGGTGTATGGAAAATAATAATGAATTGTAAATAAAGACGTGTAAGTCTATTCTAACTTTGAATAAGGTCACTTCAACTTCTGTTCTATAAAATAAGATTATTATTATATTAGAGCTTCTTTAAGGTCTCTTTAATAGCTAGAACTGTGTTGATATAATGATAGCAAACTGATGGTGCAAGATATTTTAAACATTTCTTTGAATGCAAGAACACTGCATCTTAATTCTCTTCCATGAAATTTTTTGGTTGGAAGGGCAGAAATTCCACTGTATAAAAATATCTTCATTAGCAGAGATTAATTTCTGAATGTTTTGTATTGGTATGATGAGAAACATTGACAAGGTATGAGAGAAAAGAGTTGATGACAGACTTCTTAAGGAAAGAAAATTCCTGCAATTCTAATTTCAAATTCAAGATAGAAAACACATTTCTCAGAAAAAAAGTCCCTGAGAAGAAGCCAACATGTAGAGGCAGTAACAACTTGATGACATACTTATTCCTAGTTTCCCGCAGTGGATAGGTTTGATATGTTTCCTCTTAATAGAGATTTTGATTTAGCTGAGAAATCTCCTTCCCAGTGACAGTTTAGTTATTCTTTGCATTATCTGGTATATTCTCCTCTGTATAAATTTTCTGATTACTGTTAATAATAAGCTCAAATATATACATTTATTTACTCTTCAACATGGATGATTTTTGTATAACTGACATTTGTTGGAAAGAACGTCAAACCTTGGTTGAATAGGTTGAGACTCTCCTTCCCCTTTATGACTCTCTCTCTCTCACTCTCTCTCACCTAATTATCCACATATATACATATTGTCCCATTAATTAGAATGTAAACTCCTTGGGGGGGGGGACTGTTTTTATTTTTGTTTCATTTTTCTTTATATCTGTTTCCCTAGTACTTAGTGCCTGAAATGTATCAAATAATTTTGACTGACTTATTCTAGTAGAATGATTGTTTTAACAGAAACATTATGACTACAAGAAACAATACATTTAAAAGATAACTTGCATGCAATTCTTGTTTTTTAAAATAAATTTAATGAAAAAAATAGATAATGTTCAAATCAAATGGAGTTAAGTGGCTTGCCCAAGGCTACACACCTAGGTAATTATTAAGTATCTCAGACTGGATTTGAACCCAGGTACTCCGGACTCCAAGGTAGTGCTTTATCCACTGCCACCTAGCTGCCCCTAGATAAGGTTTTAAAAACAGCTCTAACTTAGATGCATCACTCACTTCCTATGGCCAGTTTCTTTATTTAAAAAAAAAAATGATTGAACTAGATGATCTCTAAATTTTCTAAAGTAAAGCTTTTTATTATTTCATGTAAGTTTCATCATGTAATTTTTCTTGGCTTGAAGACATGATTATTTTTAGTACCTAGTTCTGGTGTTGCTTCGTATCCTCTTACAAACAGCTGAAACTCATAAAAACTCAAATAACAAAACTAGATGTATTAGTGATAAAAATAATTTATTCCAGATATACATTCCATGTTACAATAAAACCACATAAAAAGTAGTACCATAATCTACATTAAAAAATCTGGTATATCAAGCAGAGGTTATGGGGATGTGTCACATTTCAGAAATTAAAATAAATTTAGAGTCTGTAATTATATAAACCAAATTTAAAGATTTCTATTGAAATATCTTCTCATCTGTTATGCCAATGTGATACTTTTTTGACAGAGATACCTGAGAGTGAACACAGGAACATCTGAAAGTGAACATAAGAATGCCTAAATATTCACTGAATCTTGTCTTATAGAATTAGTAGTGATTTGTTTTAGACAAGTTTAATAACATACAAATACATAAAAGGAAAATAAACACTTCCGAAGTCAAAAAAGTTTCTTTTTAGTGAGTAATAACAATTCACTTGTAAGGTTATAGACATTCTCTTTGTAGAACATGGAACAAAAGGGATGAACTTAAAGTTTTTTGACTTAAATGAATAAATGAATTAATTTAAAAAACATTTATTTAGTATAGGCATTTTATTAGACTCTGTGGACAGAAACATATATGTTAGATAATCCATGACCTCAAGGTGCTTAGATCCTAACAGGAAGGAATTTTGGCCTACAAAGTCAAAGAAATATGGAATGGAGGCATTGGACAATGGAAAATACCTTTTCCAAAAACAATATTACACTATTCTAAAGAAATCACAAAATGTGATCCATTGTATTTGCACTTTTAAAATTTCAGCATCACTATGCCTTTACTAATTATATTATACTGAGTTGGGGGTGTGAAATACCTCCTCTTCTCTCCCTCCCCCAGAACTTTATGCCAATTATTTTTCCTAGAGCTCCTTTAAAGAGCTTCCTTGGTAGAGTTTCTCATATCTAACAAGGCAAATCATTATCTAATTAGACTACGCCTAGAAAAAAAAATGAGAAGAGGATATTGGTCAAATGTGTTTACTTAAATTTTTCAGCATAATGTCATTTCTTTTTAATGAAAATGTTTTGAATGTCTTACCTAACAAATCACTAGGTACATTATATTTTTTTTACTTACATATACATAAAGTGTACATGTATCTGATTCAAGTTAACTTAAGTAATGAGAAAGATTAAGAGTCTCTGGAAGTAACAAAAGAAGATGTAGAGAGGAATAAGGAATATGCTGTCACTATCAGAATTCATATAATTCTAATGAATTCTACAAATTATAAATGGTAACATCATGCAGAGAATTAATTTCTGTCTGGTGGTGGAAATAGGATGATTATATACTTTCTCCTCTTGAAAGAACTGGCCCATGTATCTAATCACTTATTTCATTTTTCTATTGTGACAATAATAATATTTCCATTCACATTGTATCATGATTCAACATCATCTGAATAACTAAATCAGCATGTTCAGGGTGTTCCATAATTTTAATAACACATATAAAGAAACATGATCTGTACTTTAGTCAACACTATAATGTACAAATTTTCTGGAAGGAAATGTGACTTTAAAAGATTTTAGTTTGATGGCTGCTACATTTAGTCTTGCTTCTAGCATTACAATTTCCCGGTAAAATCAAGTTATGGTTCAAAATAGCTATTTTTTTAAAAATGAAAATGGACCTGATTTTGATTTATCATGTTTGACTATTTCTATTGTGTTTGTTTTCTTATAATTTAAATTTAAAATGTTTCTGTATCAATTCTAAATAGGCTTAATCTAATTTAAAAACATCTTTAAAGACATTTTCAATTCCATCGCTTTTTGTCAGTGATCTTTCTGTGAATACTTTAAATCATCAACATTATTATTATTTCAAATAACAACAATAATACTAATGATAATTGCAGTAATAACCTCATATTTGTAAAATGGCTTACACAGTATTTTCTCCTTAACAAAAGTAAAGTATAAATTCTCTGAGGTCAAAGATATTTTGCTTTTGTTTTTGTAGCCTTAGTGCCTAACATGGTTTCTGTTAAAATATAGGTGCTTAAATATTGTTGACTTGAATAACTCTATGTTGTATTTATTAAATGATATGATTTAAATCAATGGCTCACTAAAAAATTACATTAGATTAAAAAATAATGTTAAAAGGAATTTTCAAATGCTACACACATAATCACAGATACACAAAGACACACAGTCACACATCTTTATGATTTTAAGCACCTTCTTAATTATAAATTCCTTCCTGACTCCTGGTGCTACAGTCATTCTTTCTTTGACATTTTCATTTCCGAACTTAAGAGTTTGAATTAAGGATGAAAGGTCATAAAGCCCCCTTAATCCACAGTACAATGCTGAGTGGGTTTCCAAATCAAATAGCAGGCAGTCTACAGTGTCAGTCTTATCTTTAATTTCTTATATTCAGGTATCTGTGTGACACTTGTGTGCCACTCAAAAATACAGGCATTGAGGAAATACATTATAATGTAGGTTTTACCTAAAACATGCCTTGAAATGAATCACTCCTGATGTATTTTCCTGGAAAGTAATATGTGAGGAACAAGGATTACTGTCCAACTGAACAAATGCAGCTGTTTCCAAAAATCTGCAGAGAATGAAGTTTATAAATGAAAGCTTTAACTTGCTTCCTAAAGTGTTACTCAAATAATAACTTGTCCTTGTTTGACAGGCATTTTATAATTGGTTGAAATTGCTTAAAGTAAGAAACTAAATAATGTTTGCTTTTAATCTTGGTTTAATATAAGAATATTTTCTTAAATACGTAATACAGTAACTTGCATATTTTCCCATGGACAACATAAGATTAATTTCAATAGCAGAAAAGAAAAGCATTTGGAGTTATATCTTTTAACACTGTGGATATGACATTTTAAAAAAAAAATTTTGCATGTCTTTCCTGAAAACAGACAAATGACATTCATAGATGAATTGTCTACCTTTTCTGGATATTACCACTCCAAACAATTTATTAATTTTCATATAATGAAAATATAACTGTAGTTACAGATACCACACATCCTGGGGGGGGATTTCATTGTAGTAAATATTGACAACACTATTCTAGGGGAGACTTCAAAGAAATAAGAAAGCAGGAAAGCAATATAAAATAAACCTTACAAATAAAGTAAGAAGTAATCTTTGATGTTATATTGATGTTATTTTCAGTGGGCTTGGTTAATTCTTCAGTAATTAAGAAAAAGTAGTTCATAAATAAAAAAATAAATTAAAACATAAATAATTGAAGGAAAGTACTCCCAACTTTGCAAGTCAGGAAACATGATTTAAGTTCCCAATTCCAAATCACCTTGAATAAGTCATTTACCATCACCATGAATTTTCTCATCAGCAATACAGTGATACTATTTTTTATATTCCTATCTCATAGAGTTGTTTCTGATGATTAAATGAAATAATTTAGAAATATCCTTAGTTATATCCTTTAGCACTGTGGAAATGACATTTTGTTAAACTCTTGCATGTCTTTTCTGAAAGCAGACAGATGCTATTTTTTTTTTAGGTTTTTGCAAGGCAAACAGGGTTAAGTGGCTTGCCCAAGGCCACACAGCTAGGTAATTATTAAGTGTCTGAGACCAGATTTGAACCCAGGTACTCCTTACTCCAAGGCTGGTGCTTTATCCACTATGCCACCTAGCTGCCCCTGACAAATGCTATTAATAGATAAATTGTCCACCTTTTGTGGATATTACAACTCAAAACAATGGTCTATTGAGCAATTCTGTACATGTTACACTTCAGCAAAATCAGTAAATATTTGAGTTTTCAAAGATATCTTTGCTATTAAAATATTAAACATAAATAAAGGGGGAGAGAATGTATTTAAATAAATACATAAATAAAATATTAAGCTTTTATTAAAGCTTAAAAATAACAGAATTATATATATGTATGTATATTTTAATACACTATAACCTGTCTAAAACAAATTTAAAACATGGTGCAGGGAAAAGAGCAGTCCCAACATAATTATATATTTCTGATATTTCATAAGGACAAATAAGACCTTTACCTCCTGTTGGGTTACATAATCTCAGAATTTTATTCTTGGAACTTTTAGCAGTCATCTAGTCCAATTCATACTGAAGGAAAAAATTTCCACTAACTAGTCATCCAAATTCTGCTTAAAGATCTTTCTTAAAGAAAGGGGGACCCCATAATTTTTGGAGACAAGCCATTGCACTTTGGAATAAAACAGTAAATAGTTGTCTTGTTTTTCAAAATTCAAAACCTAAATTTTTTCATTAATATTTTTGTTTCCATATTGATTGTCTTCTATTTTTCTTATTTTTTTTCTTGTTTATGGGTATCTTCAAGTCATCTATTCATCTCTTTTAGAAATTTACCTTTTATCCTGTTACCATCACATCTAACTTCCTTCATTTTTTCTCAAAAAAATCTACAGTCTCTTTTACTAATTTTCCAATTTGTTTGATTATATTTACTTTTCTGACTTTTTTAATTTACTTCATCTTATCAACTGCCTTCTTTTCTTGGCTGCTTTAGAATCAAGTAATCTTTCCATACCATCTTTAGAATGAATTGTTTATATTTAACTCTTCTTTTTCAGTTGTTCAGCTTTTCATGAAATTTTCCTATACTTCTCCCATAAAAAGTCACCATCTTACCTTCTTTAAGAGATCAAATCCATTTAAGTCAACTTCAGAATTTTCTTCTTTTTTCTGTACAGTTCAAATTCTTTTTTCTCCATGTTTTTCTCCTACTGAAGACTAAAGAACAATTTTATTCTTTTAAGAATTCTTTTTCAGCAATTGAACTATCTTAAATAAGTCTTTTCAACTGGCTAGTATTTATTACAGTTAACTAAAAGAAAATATAAACAAAAAGTAAAGATGCATGATGAGCATAAATAGATGACACCATGATGCAAGACTGCTTGCTGTTAGAATAAATTTAAGAAAGATGATAACAAGGACATGTATGATTCAAAAAATAGCAAATATAGATGTCAGTCATACACTGAGATACAATTATATTAGAAGAAACCTCTTAATACCAAAGTTTTGTTACCTTATAAGATAATACAAAAATTAGAGGAAGACCTCTGATATAGAACTTGGAAACTTCATGGAGAATTTATGGGAAACTGGGACAAGAAGGAGCAGGGTTAAATGGAATGTAACATCAATGAATAAGGAGTATACACATTTAGAGACTGAGAGATCCTTCAAATCAAAGTAATTTGCATGTTGCAATCTGGTGAGAGATATAATTGCTAAAAAAAAATAAAGGATAAGGATGAAAAGATAAAGACAAACATTGGAAGAAAATTATATATTTCTTCCAGTAAAAAAAAAAATCATACTTAATTAAAAGGTTGGTTCTTGACTTTCCTGGGTCTATTGTCCTTATCCTCTAGAGATTTTGGAATCTATCTTTTGTTTGTTTGTTTTTCATGTTCACCCATATTAGTCATTCAATAATAAAATAGTTCATTATTGATACAGGACAATTAGATGGCACAGTGGATAGAGCACTGACCTTGGAGTCTGGAGGATGAGAATATGAATCCAACCTCAGACAATTGACACTTAACTATCTATATGATCTTGGGTGACACTTAAACCTGATTGCCTCACATCAGTAGCATTTCCAGTCATCCCAATTCATTTCTGGTCATTGAACTCAGATGACTCTGGAGGAAAAAGTGACTCTTGGTGACTTAGCATAGCATTCCCTCGCTCCCATCCAATTCATGTGGTTGTCATGGCATCAACTCCCTGATGTCATGGTCTTCTTTGAGAATGAAGGACAAACATCATGAATTATTGATATTGCAATTTATGATATAATTCTATGATTCTAAGGCCCTAGATAAAAACACTGAAGAAATATCTTGCAGTCATTGCCAAATAAATGTTTTATCAATGAGTTTTCAGGAGAGTATATTTCAAATTGTTTTTAGTGATCTCACTGTATAAGATTGAGTCACTTGTATTTAGTTATGCAAAAGTCATTGGTATTATGTTAGTGGTACTTTTTGTAAAGAAATTGATCACTGATCTGCTGACTTTAAAAATTTAAAGTAGAAAGACAGAGGCAGTTAGGTGGTGCAGTGGATAGAGCAACAGTCTTGGAGTCAGGAAGACCTAAGTTCAAATGTGACCTCAGACATTTAATGTTGTGAGACCTTGGGCAAGTCACTTAACCCCATTACCTTGCAAAAATAAAAAAAAACAGAAAGATAAAGACAAATCTATCAAATACAAAGAGGGAAAAATTTTTAAAGGGTAGGAAGGCAGGGGATAACTTTCTATAGTGATTTTGCAAACCAAGTAACAGAGAGATCTTTCAAATGGTTATTGAAATCTCAGTTAAATTACTCTGATTGATGGTTTTCTTTTTTCCATCTCCAAGTAAGTTTTCCTTGTGCTTACTAAAGTCTTCCTTGGTTTAGTCTATTATTATTTCTGGAACATTTTTTAAACAAGAAGTCTAAAAGGGAAGTAGTACTGATATTACTATTACATTTTGCAAATTACTTATCACTCTAAGTATTAGAAAGACTAAGCACCTTGACACTCTTAAGCAGTTAGTAAATGGGAGAACCCCAGTCCTTTAAGTTCAAAATGTACTTGTCTTTCCATTAAATCACATTTTCTTTCAATAATGCCTATGATTAATAAAATCCTAGTTTGATCAGTCATATAAATTTATGTCACCAAAAACTTGAATTGCCTATTTAAAAAAAATCAAAGAGAATGCTATTAAATAATATTGCCATAGTTTAGATTTGAACTCAATTCATAGAATGCAGTTAGGATTACAGATAATAATTTCAGTCCAGACATTATCTGCATGGTTGTGAATCTAGGTAAGGCTAAAAATATATTTATTTCTTAACAGAAGACTGTCTCAATTTATATTCTCTTTACTTCCAAATCTGATGATGCCCAGAGGTCAGAAACATGTTAAAATAGGTTTACTGACTCTAAATTTCTGCTTTGAAATGAAGACTGTAATATTAGCAAGAATTTTCTAATAGGAAATCGTTGATCAACTGTTTTTATAGGTGGGAATAATTTAAATGGATTTTTTTCATTATTTCTTAGCCACAGTGATCAGATCATCTAATTTATTAGGACAAATACAAAAGTCACATCAAATAAGAAAAATAATGATTGGGAAAAGATATGACAAATAATATAACATGTCTAACCATACCAAGTTAAAAAAATCCCTAAAAAACATATAGAGAAAGATATATAAGCTACTACCATTTATTAAATAATTTTGTCATAGATATACATATGAACATTCTTACACATATATGTATATACACATTAATATATTTAAATATGTGTATATGTGTGCGTATGCCTATGCATATAATGAGACTGAGGAAATTAAAAGTGCTAAGAATCATTTCAGTCAGCAATTTACTTTCCAAATAGAAAGGCATGGCAGTCAAATAAAATGGTAGTGAAGACTATAAGCTCATTTTGAAAAATACTAAGAATATTAATGATACTAATAAAGTTATGGAGGAGAATGGTGGAAGATTATGAAAAGTACCATATTCTAAAACATGGATAATCAATAGTTGGAGAAATGAGTTCACATAAAGGATATGTGACCCACTCACAATCACTCATCTCTAAAATATTTAGAAATGGAGAGAAAATTTGAGAGAAATAATGAAATAAATCTGTGAAGAGTTCTATAACTAAATGTTTTCTCAATAAATGAAAATGAAACTTTTCTATTTACATTCACCATATCATTTTTTTTTGTTTCATGAAGAAACAGAAATGGAAATAAAGACAAAGTATACCAAGAAGATAATGATGTTGTAGATGATATAGCTTTTTTTTTTCTTTTTTAGGCTTTTGCAAGGCCAATGGGGTTAAGTGGCTTGCCCAAGGCCACACAGCTAGGTAATTATTAAGTGTCTGAGACTGGATGTGAACCCAGGTACTCCTGACTGCAGGGCTGGTGCTTTATCCACTGCGCCACCTAGCCGCCCCAATGATACAGCTTTTAAAAGCAATGTAGCAATGATTCTCATGATTTCCCCCAGAATGATTTTAAAATATTTATGGAAAACAAAGTGTTTTTTTCAGTCACAAATTGAAAAGAACAAAGATTCCATTATGTACTTATTATTATTTAATTATTTAAATAATGGCAAACAAAATCATTGGATTCAATATAGCAAATGCAGATTTAAAGATTCCACCTAGAATTGTGTCTCAGGCATATGTTTCGAATGTTAGTAGATATAGATGGGAGGGTTCTTTGATAAGACATTATTATTATTTATTATTATTATTATTAATACTTTTATTAAGTGATACAAAAAATAAAACACTGCTGTGAGAGGTCTTTGACAATGATATCATAGAATACATCATAGAAACCAAATGGAAGAGGAATTCCTTTTAAATATTGAAGTCTTCATATATAAAGTTTAAATTGCTTTAAAATGAGTTAAAAGTTTTGGGACATTTTACATTTTTGTTTGATAATGTTGTGATTTAACCAAGACTTAGAATTCTGGTGGGCCTCTGAAGGGAGATCTCAAACTTCTCAACAGCAATATACATAGGGAAAAAATAGTAAACAAGAAAGCCAAGTGCAAAGGAAATACCTATTGTAATTTCCATCATATGTAAATGGAAGTACAGAGCTGTAAACTGTTCCTTCAGGATGCAAACATTGAACAAACCCTGCAGATGATCAATCAGCTGGAACATAATTGAACACGAAGGGAAAGAATAAATTTTATTACATTTAGGAAATTATGTTGTGCTTTGGATTACCTCAAGTTGTTTCATAAAAGCATATCTTAATATTGCCATTCTTTTCATGATACAATATGATCTCAGTTCATGGAATAAATCAGTATTAAAGGAATCAAAGTTGCAGGTTTCACCACAAGAAATTTTAATTCTTATTGTTCTATCATGTTAACAAAATTTGAAAAATTTCTGGAATCAAAGGACCTAAATTCAAATGTCATGTCTGAAACTCCCTCTGTAGCCTTAGGCAAATTATTTTATGTCTTCTGTTCTCAATTTCTCAATATGTAATAAGAGAGTGTTGGACTAGATGGCTTAAAAGGTTTATTTCAAGTCTAGATTTATCAACTTATATGACATGAAAAATTGTATGTCTAGGAAAGGAAATACAAGATCTTTTAATGAGAGTTAAGAGAAAAGAAATGGATAGTTTGATTAATAATGTCTTGGTATCCAAATATGTTAAAGGACTTGGACAGGCTTTTGGCTTATTGGGAGGTGATCGTATAAAGGATTTATGATAGTTTATGTATAGTTGTCATGGTAGTGAATAAGGTGTGAATAATTTGCTATCAATAATTCTGGAAAGAATAACTATATAAATGAGATTATGAGCTGAATGTAACAAAGTATCACTCAGACATTTTGTGAATAATAAACATCAAATAATAGTTATTCATTAGTCATGATTTCTGTCAATTATGGATTCTGGAATTTCTAACAATAAGAACTATCATTTTAATAAAAGATCCTTTAAATCAATGAAAGTTAGAATAGTCCCATAATTTTCATCTGTATATGACTTAAATGTTAATACTCATAATCTACCAATTTACATATTTGTAATCAAAGGTAGAAAAATCAGTTAATTCTTTTATTTTGGCTACTCCTGATCCCAAAAATTTCAGGTTTTTTTGTTCTGTATTTTTTCTTATACTGGAGTAAAAGAAGGGCAAAATATGGAGGAAATTGAATGGGGTAAATCCTCATTATATTAAGAGGTATAAAGGACCTAATGCAATAGAAGGGAAGAAGGGAGGAGGTGAGAACCATCTGAATCTTTCATCAGATTTTGCATAAAGTTAATATACATTAAAATTAACTCAGTTAAGTTAAGAAACTTATTTTAACTTTAAGAAGGGGCAAAGGAAAAGGGGAAAGAAAGGGGAGGGGACTGGATATAGGAGGGCAAAAACACTGAAGGTGGTGGTATTCAGAAACAAAATACTGGGGAATATGGATAAAGTGAAAAAAAGGGGAAAAATACAAACAGAGGGAAGATAGCATGGAAGTCAATAAAGAATTAATAATTATAACTTTGTATGTGAATTGGATCAACTCTCCCTTAAAATGTAAATGAATTGTAAAATGGATTAAAAACCAGACTCCTATAATATGCTGCTTATAAGAAACTCATTTGAAGCAGAGAAATACATATAGAGTAAAGGTAAAAGGTGGGAGCAAAGTATATTTTACTTTAGCTGAAGTGAAAAAAGCAGGGGTAGCAATCTTTATCTCAGACAAAGCAGCTACAAAAAATATATCTTGTTAAAAGAGATAAGGAAAGGGTGGCTAGGTAGAACAGTAGATAGAACACAAGCCCTGAGTCAGGAGTACCTGAACTCAAATCTGGCCTCAGACACAATAATTACCTAGCTCTGTGGCCTTGGGAAAGTCACTTAACCCTATTCCTTGCAAAAACCTAAGAGAGAGAGAGAGAGAGAGAGAGAGAGAGAGAGAGAGAGAGAGAGAGAGAGATAAGGAATAAAACTATATCCCCCTGAAAGGTACCAGAGACAATAAAGAAATTTTAATACTAAATATGTATGCACCCAATGGTATAGCATCAAAATTCTCAAAGGAGAAGTTGAAGGAATTACAGGAAGACACAAATAGCAAAATTCTACTGCTGGTAGAACTCAAGCTCCTTCTCTCAAATTTAGATAAATCATAACGTAAACAAGAACGAAGTTAAGCAGGTAAATAGATTGTTAGAAAACCTAGATATGATAGATCTATGGAGAAAATTGAATGGGGATAGAAAGGAATATCGTTTTTTTTTCCTGCAGTACATGTGACTTACACAAAAATGGACCATGTACTATGGCATAAAAACTTAATAATCAATTGAAGAAGGGTAGAAATAGTGAATACACCTTTTTCAGTTCATAATGCAATAAAAATGACGTGAAAAATTGGGCCAGGGACATATAGACCCAAAACTAATTGGAAACTAAATAACGTCAATTTAAAAAATGAGTGGATCAAACAATAAATTATAGAAAGAATTAATTATTTCTTCCTGGATAATGACAATAAAGAAACAAAATACCAAAACTAATGGGATACAATCAAGGCAACTGTCAGGGGATATATTATATCTTTAAATGTTTACATGAATAAATTAGAGAAAGAGGAAATCAATGAATTAAACATATGACTAAAAAAATTAGAGAAAGAACAGATTACAAATCCCCAATTTAATATCAAATTAGAAATTCTAAAAATTAAAGGAGAAATTAATAAAATTGAAAGCAAGAAATAAAGTAATAAATAAAACCTAGAGTTGGTTTTATGAAAAAACTAATAAAATGGATAAACCTATGGTTAATTTGATTAAAAAAAGAAAGAAGAATACCATATTGCTAGTATCATAAATGACAAAGGTGAACTAACCAATGAGAAGGAAATTAAAGTAAAAATTTGGAATTATTTTGCCCCATTCTATGCCAATACATTTGATAATCTAAGTGAAATGGGTGAATATTTGCAAAAATATAAATTACCCAGGTTAAATGAAGAGGAAATTAAATACCTAAATAACCCTGTCTCAGAAAAAGAAATTCAACAAGCCATTATTGAGCTCCCTAAGAAAAAAATCTCCAGGACCAGATGGATTCCCAAGTGAATTCTATCAAACAGTGAAGGAACAATTGGTTCCAATTCTATATAAACTCTTTGGAAAAATAGGTGAAGATGGAACTCTGCCTAACTCTTTGTAATATGGTACTGATACCTAAACCAGGAAGAGTTAAAGCAGAGAAAAAAAATTTTAGACCTCTTTCCTTGATGAATATAGATGTAAAAATCCAAAATAAAATCTTAGCAAAATGATTACAACAAGTCATCACTAGGATAATATATTATGACCAAGTAGGATTTATCCCAGGAATGCAGGGTTGGTTCAAAATTAGGAAAACCATTAGTATAACCAATTATATCAATAACAAACCTATCAGAAATCATATGAATATAACAATAGATGCTGAAAAACCTTTTGACAAAATATAGCACCCATTCCTACTAAAAACACTGGAGAACATAGGAATAAATGGATTGTTTCTTAGAATAATTAGTAGTATCTATCTGAAATCATCAACAAGCATTATATTCAACGAGGAGAGGCTAGAGGCATTCCCAATAAGATCAGGGGTGAAACAAGGATGCCCATTATCACCATTACTATTCAATATTGTATTAGAAATGTTAACTTCAGCAATAAGAGAAGAAAAAGAAATTGAAAGAATTAGAATTAGGAAGGAAGAGACAAAACTCTCACTCTGTGCAGATGACATGATGGTACACCTAGACAATTCTAAAAAATCATATAAAAACTACTAGAAATAATTTACAGCTTTAGCAGAATCACAGAATATAAAAGAAACCCTCATAAATCTTCAACATTTCTATATATGACTAGCAAGATACAGCAGGAAGAGCTAGAAATAGAAATCCCATTCTAAGTAACCTCAGACAATATAAAATACCTGTGAGTATATTTGCCAAGATAGATGCAGAAACTTTTTGAAAACAATTACAAAACACTTCTAACGCAAATTAAATCAGATTTAACTAACTGGGTAAATGTCAACTGCTCATGGATAGGTCGAGCTAATATAATAAAAAATGGCAATTCTTCCAAAACTAAGCTACCTGTTTAGTGCCTTACCAATCAAAATTCCAAAAAATTACTTTGAAGGGTTAGAAAAAGTTGTAAGTAAATTCATATGGAGAAATAAAAAAAAAATTTCCAGGGATTCAATGAAAAAAGTGCAAAAGAAGGTGGCTTAGCCCTACCAGATCTAAAATTGTATTATAAAGCATCAGTCATCAAAATTATCTGGTATTGGCTAAGAAATAGAGTGGTGGAACTGTGGAATAGACTAGATGCAATAGTAGGAAATGATTATAGCACTCTGCTCTTTGATAAACCCAGAGTCCAACTTTTCAGATAAAAACTGTTGGGAAAATTGGAAGTCAGTTGGCAGAAACTTGGATTAGACCCACACCTCACACCCTTTACCAAGATACAATCAAAATAGATACAGAATTTAGACATAAAAAACAACATTATAAACAAACTAGGTGATCAAGGACTAGTTTACCTGTCTGATCTATGGAAAAGGAAGCAGTTTATGACCAAGGAAGGGATAGAGAACATAATTAAAAACAAACTAGATAATTTTGATTATATTAAATTAAAAAGCTTTTGCACAAAAAAGCCACTGTAACTAAGATTAAAAGAAATGTAGTAGATCAGAAAACAATTTTTACAACTAGTATTTTTGAAAAAGGACTCATTTCTAAGAAATACAGATAACTGAATCAAATAAAAAAAAAAACAAGCCATTCCTCAATTCACAAAAGGTCAAAGGATATGCAAAGACAATTTACAGGTGTGGAAATCAAAGTTATCCACAGTCACATGAAAAATTGCCCTAAATCACAACTTATTAGAGAAATACAAAATAAAGCATCTCTGCGGTACCACTTAACCCATCTCAGAAAGGCTAGTATGATCAGAAAGGTCAGTGATCAATGTTGCAAGGAATGTGGGAAATCTGGAACCCTAATACATTGTTGATGAGCTATGAACTCATCCAAATTTTCTGGAGAGCAGTTTCGAATTATACCCAAAGAGCAACAAAAATGTGCATATCTTTTAATCCAGAAATTCCACTACTTGGTCTGTATCCTGAAGAGATCATGAAAAAGTGTAAAAACATCACTTGGTCAAAAATATTAATAGAAGCCCTGCTTATGGTGGCAAAGAATTTGAAATTGAGTGAATGTCCATCAATTGGGGAATGGCTGAACAAATTGTGGTATATGCATATTATGGAACACTATTTCTCTATTAGAAACTAGGAGGGATGGGAATTCAAGAAAACCTTGAAGGATTTGCATGAACTGATGCTGAGCAAGATGAGCAGAACCAGAAGAACATTGTACACCATAACAGCAAAATGGGGGTGATGATCAAACTTGAAGGACTTGCTTATTCCATCAGTGCAACAATCAGGCACAATTTGGGGGTATCTGTGATGGAGAATACCATCTGTAACCAGAGGAAAAATTGTGACATTTTAACAAAGACCAAAGATTATTACTTTTTTCTTTTTTCCCATTTATTTATTATTATTTTGTACAAATGATTTTTTTTGTACATTACTAAAATATTCTTGTTTAAGAGTAAATGTAAAACCCCTCCCCCCAAAAAAATATAGACCCACATGAGTGATAAAGTAAAGCAGAGAAAAAAGAATTAAAATTAAAATAAAAAAATAATAATAATTGTGAGTATGGCCAGATTGTGCAGTGGATGGAGCACTGGCCCTGGAGCCAGAAGCACCAGAGCCCAAATCCAGAAGTAGACACCCAACAATCAACCAGCTGTATGACCCCATGCAAGTCACCCCAACCCCACTGCCCTGAAAAAAACCAAAAAAAGAGACCCAAAATAAAATAAAATAGTAATAATAATAATAGTAGGGGTGGTCTGGTGGTAGACAGAGCACCGAACCTGGAGCCAGGAGCACCGGGGTACAAATCCGGCCTCAGACACCCAACAATCACCCAGCTGTGTGGTCCCAGGCAGACCACTCAGCTCCATTTGTTCTGCAACCTCCCCCCCCAAAAATAATAATAAAAATGTGCTTCAGTCTGTGTTCCAACTCTACCAACTCTGTCGCAGGTGGATCACATTCTTTATGATAAGTCCATCACAAAAATTACTTCCGTATTTTTCTACCATTGTCATTGCTGATCACAACTCCCTCCATTCATACTTCTCCTCTACCATGTACTATATTTTCTCTCTCCTTTCACTCTGTCTCTGCTGTAGGGTAGCTGAGTGGTGCAGCAGACAGATCCCCAGCCCTGGGGCCAAGAGGCCCCAAGCCAACATACCACCCCTTAGGCCCAGCATCCACCTGGCCCAATGGTCCCGGACAGGCCAGCCAGTACCAGCCCCTTGCAAGAAGTAAAAAAAGAAAATGTGTTATATCTGACCACTCTCCCCCCATGATCCATCTTCTCCTCCATCATTCACATCCCCCCCTTCCCCTTGTCTCCTTTCTCTCCTTACTGCAGATGTCTGTACCTCATTGAGTATATATGCTGTTTCCTGTCCTAGTCACCTCTGATGAGAGCAAAGAGTCCCTCATTTCCCCTTGGCCTTCTCCCCTTCCATATCATTGCAATAGCTCATTGCAATAAAGAAAAATCTTATTATATGAAATATCTTAGCCTATTCCTCCTCTCCTTTTTCTTAATCCCATTGCATTTCCCTTTTATCTATTGACTCCATTTTTACACCACAATATATCTTCAAATTCAGTTTTCTCCTGTGCTTCATCTATAAAAGCTCCTTCTATCTGCTCTATTAAATGAGAAGGGTCATATGAGTATTATCAGTATCTTTTTTCTACACAGGAATACATGTAGTTCATCATCATTAAGTCCTTCATATTTTCCTCTTCTCCTCCACTTTCTATGCTTCACTTGCATCCTGTATTTGAAGATCAAACCTGTTCAGCTCTGGCCATTCCAACAGGAACATTTGAAATTCCCCTGGTTCACTGAAAGTCCAACTTTTTCCCTGGAAGAGGACATTCAATTTTGCTGGGTAGTTGATTCTTGGTTGCATTTTGAGTTCTTTTGTCTTCCGGAATATTATATTCCAAGTCCTATGAGCTTTTAATGTAGTTGCTGCTAAGTCCTGTGTGATCCTAACTGCAGCTCCATGATACTTGAATTGTGTCCTTCTGGCTGCTTGTAATATTTTCTCTTTGACTTGGGAGTTCTGGAACTTGGCTAAAATATTCCGAGGGGGGGGTTGGGTTTTTTTTTTTATCTCTTTCCAGGGGAGATCTGTGGATTCTCTCAATTTCTATTTTGCCATCTGCTTCTAGGATATCAGGGCAATTTTCCTGTAGTAATTCTTTGAAAATGATGTCAAGGCTCTTTTCCTGATCATGACTTTCAGGTATTCCAATAATTTTTAAATTATCTTTACTAAATCTGTTTTCCATATCAGTTGTTTTTTCAATGAGATGTTTCATATTTTCTTCTAATTTTTCATTCTTTTGGTTTTGAAGTATTGTGTCTTGATTTCTGGAAAATCTGCAACCTCCCTCAGTTCTATTCTTTGTCTGAAGGATTTGTTTTCCTCAGAGAGCTTTCTTATGTCTTTTTCCATCTGGCCAATTCTGCTTTTTTAAAGCATTCTTCTCCTCAATAACTTTTTGAACTGTTTTATCCATTTGACCTATGTCGGGTTTTAACATGATATTTTCTTCACCATTTTTTTGGATCTCCTTGACTAAGCTGCTAACTTCATTTTCCTGTTTTTCCTACATCTCTCTCATTTCTTCCCCAATTTTTCTTCTATCTCCCTCATTGAATTTTCAAAGTCTTTTTTGAGCTCTATCATAGCCTGAGCCCAGTTTCTCTTTTTTTTCTTGGAGCCTTTAAATACAGGAGCTTGTACTTCCTCATCTTCAGAATGAGTGTTTTGATCCTCAATGGTGTGCCTCTTTTTTCTCTGCTTACTCATTTCCCCAGCCTGTGCCTGGTTTTGGGGTGCTTCCTGAGCTTTTGAGTATTATTAGGACACCCCCACTTTGAGGCTCTGCCTTCCCTCCTGGTCTGTGAATGACCATATGCTCCCCACCCTCTGCCACAGGGCTGAGGTTGGGGGCCTGCAGTTGTATGGGTGTCCCAGACTGTGATCAGAGTCCTGTTCTAGGGACAGAGGACAGAGCTAGGCAATGTCTCTCCACTCCCCTCCCTAGGTTCAGCACTCATGCCCTGGGGAGCTCCTGTTTACTGCTCAGCCTGCTTCTGTTTCCTGGATCTGGATTACCTTGGCCATGCTCCTTGCCATGTGCCCTGAGGGCTGGGCTTCACATGCTCACTCTGGCAGAGGTCCTCCACTTGATCCCAAGTTGTGCCCGGTGCTCCCCTGGCATAGGTCAGGGAACTCCCCCATTGCTGCGGCTCCCAGTGCCCAGGGGCTGCCTCTGGGAGGCTGAAGTTCTTTCACTCTGGCGGGCCACCCCTCTGGCAGGCCGGCCCTCCAACCCTGGGGAGCAGAGCCTTTCTGCTCTTTTCCAGGTTACCTTGAGTAGGAGAACTGTCTCACTGAGTCCCTCTGTGGGTTCTGTCTCTTGAAAATTTAGTTAGATTCCTTAGTTTAGAAGTTTTATGACAGAGCACCTAAAATAGGATCCTCTCTTGTGGCCATCTTGGCTCTGCCCCCCTCTTTGGAGTTTTGTTCTGGGTTTTCCCCTATCTAAATTTTTTCCCTTTCTAAATTTTGATTCTTTTTGTGGTAACTGTTTTGTACTTTCTTTCTTTTTTCCTTTCTTTTAAATTTGAGCTCTGCTCCCAGGGTGGAAGGGGCACTGCCTCAGCTTCTTGTATCAATGACTACAGGTCCTAGATATTTACCAGGTGCAATGCTTCTGTGTCACTGGGGCCTACAAGGGACCCGTGCATCTGGTGTTGTGTTGAGGGGGTACTAGAAGTCTGAGAATCTGGACATTTACCTGGTGATGAGCTGGTGTCCTAGAGGAGGGGTGTCGCATATACTAAGGCCAATAAGTTGTTTTTGTATTTGCCTGTAACTAAAATGACCAAGTGACGTTCTGTTCACTGGAGGATACCTGTTTGCCTGAAACTGTATTGAAGTTTGTGGTGGTGTGGTCTTGGAAGATGGCTATTTCCCTAAGGGCTGAAGTACATAATGGTTCTTGAAGTTGTCATCTGTTGATTGCCCTGGCTATGTTACAGCACATGAGGGGTCCTGGTATTGGTGTTTTCCAATGTAAATACACCAAGATTCAGGAGCTCCCACTAATTTACTGAGATAGAGCTTACTAGGACAATTCCTATCCTGGATTGAATTCCCCTTTTACCTGAGGAAAACAGACCTTCTTTTATGGGTCTTCCAATTTTGTTGGGCTAAAAGATTGTTTCAACTTGTCTATTTTCTGATTCTGCTTTTCCAGGATTTGATTTAAGATGCTATTTTCTGGTTGTAGGTGAATATTGAGACTCACTACTTATTCAGCCATCTTTCTACAGTTATTTTAAATAAAATTACTTATTTGATCTCTTGATATTGGGAATTTATGGAAATGTAAAGAAATCCTGATGATTATGTGGGTTATTTTGTATTCTGTAACTTTTCTAAAGTCAATTATTTCAAATAGATTTTTAGTTGATTCTCTAGGCTTCTCTGAATAGATCATTATATAATATTCAAAGAATGATAGTTTGATTATTTGATTCTTTGATTCTCTGCCTATTCTATTTTTTTCTCTACTTGCTAAAGCTAACATTTATAGTAAAATATGTAACAGTGATGATAATGGCATCTTTGCTTTACTCATGATTTCATAGGAATGCTTCTAACTTCTCATTATTTTAGTAAAATATAATTACTTTCTTAATTTTAGAATAAAATGCAAATTTAAATATTTTTTTCCTTTACCTTAGTTTTTTACCTTTGGACCTCATTTTGGAAACAACTTCCCTAAGAGACACAGCTACATATATCTGTTAATAGATTTAAGAAAAACAAATTCCATTACCCAGATTATGGTTATAATCCTGAAGGGCCTAATTTAATGAAGTGGTTGGGAATCTAAGTCTCTAGTCAAGATTTTATCTTCTAGGAACAAGCTTCCCAGGGTAGTAACCTTTGTCCTTCATTTTTGTAAAGGACCACGACCTCAGGGAGGGAGGTGATGTCCTAAAAAGCACCATGAATTGGATTTAAGTGAGGGGAGCTGTGCTGAGTCACTAACTTCACTTTCTCCTACAGAGTTTTCTGGATCCAGTGACCAGATAGGAATCAGGATGACTGGAGATGGCTTTGCATGAGAGGCAATTAGGGTTAAATGATTTACCCAAGGTCACACAACTAGTAATTGTTTGATACTGAATTTGAACTCCTAAACTCCTGACTCCAAGACCAGTGCTCTATCTTCTGAGCCATCAATCCTTACAGATAATTCTAGTTCTTTCAATTGGACTGGAATTTTATCTTGGACTTGGAAAATGTATCACTCAGCCTTTCTTTGGGTCCTGCCCATCTAAATTTTGCCTAGAGTCATAAAATTTGTTGGTTTTTTTGAGTTTTGGGGGGAAAGAGTTTTTGGGAAATGCTGCTTTCATGCCGCCATCTTGGCTCTTCCCCCTGGACTGGAGTTTTATAAGGGTGAAGTTTGTTTTTTGCTTTTCTTTGTCTTTTGAATATTTAATATAGTGTATCATGTACAGTAACAGTTTAATAGATACTTTTTGACTAATAGATGAATTATTATAGTAAACATTATGTATTATAATTATTATGAATTAATAGATTAATATGGGATAACTATTTGGTAGAGTGGATAGAGCATTAAACCTGGAGTTAGCATGAGCTGAGTTCAAATAAAACCTAAAACACTTAACACTTATTATCTGTGTGACCTTGGGCAAGTTACTTAACCCTGATTGCCTTGACATCTTCAGTTGTCCTGGTTTATAACTGGAAACTTCACCCAGAGGACTTCAGAGAAAAAGTGGTGACTTGGCACAATACCCCCTAAAGCAAGTGAAGTAAATTTATTTGCTTGTAATGACATCACAACACTGATGTCATGATCTACTTTGAAAATGAAGGACAAATATCATCATCCATCATCATCAACAATTATGTAGAAAATCATATAATATTGAATCAGTTTGATATTCCCTGTATAAATCCCACCGAGATTTAGAGTACTATCCTAATATTAAATTGCTATATTATCTTTGCTATTTTTTATTTAAAATTTTTGTAGTGGGGCAGCTTAGTAGCTCAGTGGATAGAACACTGGCCCCGGGAGTCAGCAGGACCTGAGTTCAAATCTGTTCTCAAAGACTTAATAATTGCCTAGCTGTGTGACCTTGGGCAAGTCACTTAATACCATTGCCTTAAATAAATTTTTAAAAAATTAAAAAAAAAATTGTATCTATATTAGAGAAATTTGTGTATAATTTTCTTTCTCTGATTTGATTCTTCCTGGTTTAGTTATCTGCATATGTCATGAAAAGAATTTTGCAGTACTCCTTCTTTACCTATTTTTCCAAATAGTTTATAAAGCATTAAAATTAAATGCTTTTCAAATATATGGTAGAATTCACATGGAAATCCCCCTGGCCCTGGTGATTTTTTTCTTAAGTAGTTCATTGATGGTTTATTCAACTTCCTTTTTCTAAGTTGAATTATATAAGTTCTTTATTTCCTCTTCTGTTGATCTGGGCAATTGTTTTTTGTAAATATTCATCTATTTCACTTAGATTATAAGATAAATTGGCATATACTTGGGAAAAGTGGTTTCTAATTATTGTTTAAATTTCATCTTCATTGTTAGTGAATTTACCCTTTTCATTTTTGATACTTTATATTTGCTTTTCTTCTCTTTTTAAATGAAATTAACCAAAAGTTTCTCTATTTTTTCCCCATGAAACCAATCCTTGCTTCTTAACTAGATTGATACTTTTTTTTACTTTCAGTTTTGTTGATCTTGCCTTTGATTTTCAGAATTTCTAATTTGATATTTAATTAGAGATTTTAAATTTACTTCTTGGCTAGCTTTTCTAGTTGCATGTCCAATTCATTGTTCTCCTCTTTGGAGGAAAAGATTTAGAGGTGCATAATTTCCTCAAAGAAATGCTTTGGTTGTATCCCATAAATTTTGGTATACTGTTTCATGATTGTCATGCTTTTTCTAAAAATTTTATTTATTTAAGACAATGGGGTTAAGTGACTTGCTTAAGGTCACAAAGCTGGGCAATTATTAAATGTCTGATACTGATTTTGAAAAGTCCTCCTGACTCCAGGGACAGTGTTCTATTCACTGGAGCACCTAGCCGCCCCTATTGTCACTCTTTTATTGCTTCTCTGATTTATTGTTTGACATACGAATTCTTTAAGTTTAGATTATTTAGTTTCCAATTTACTTTTTTTTTAAGGTTTTTTTGCAAGGCAAATGGGGTTAAATGACTTGCCCAAGGCCACACAACTAGTTAATTATCAAGTGTCTGAGACTGGATTTGAACCCAGGTACTCCTGACTCCAGGGCCTGTGATTTATCCACTGCACCACCTCTTCGCCCCCCCAATTTATTTTTTTTTTTAGGTTTTTTCAAGGCAAACGGGGTTAAGTGGCTTGCTCAAGGCCACACAGCTAGGTAATTATTAAGTGTCTGAAACTGGATTTGAACCCAGGTACTCCTGACTCCAGGGCCGGGGCTTTATCTACTACGCCACCTAGCCGCCCCCCCATTTACTTTTAATTTATCTTTCCATGACCCTTTATTATATGAAATTTTTATTGCATCATTATTTGAAATACATGCATTAAATATTTCAGCATTTTTATATTTTAATGTAAGGCTTTTTAATGCCCTAATACTTGATCAATTTTTTTGTGTAGGACCTATATGCCACTGAGAATATGGTATATTACTTTTTTTTTCAACCATTCAATTTTCTGTAGAGGTCTGTCACATAGAAGTTTTCTAAAGTTCTATTCACCATCTTAACTTCTTTCTCATTTATTTTGTGGTTATATTTCTCTAATTCTGATAGAGGAAGACTGAGGTCCCCAGCTAGCATAGATTTGCTGAGTTTTTTTTTCCCTGTAACTCACCATATTTTCCCATGTATAAAATACACTTTAATTTGGGAGCCTGAAATTTGAAAAAAAAATTTACATAAAGTTATAAAACAAGTTTTATTCATCATAAAATTCATGCAACTTCTCATTACTGTCAAAATTCTTATCCATTAGCTTGCCCTCATCTGTGTTTCATGATGAATCACTGTCTTAGGAGAGGCTCTGCCTGCTATCCTGCCCGTGCTCTGGTCTGTGGTTGATCAGAAGTCCTTCCTGGGCAAGTCTGGTGCATGGACACATGCTTTACCCATTCCGTTTCATGAATCGGAAGCACTAAATATGTCCTCTTTTGAAACCAGTAACTTCTTTTTCATCAGCATTTCTTCTTGCCTCATACTGAACCCTCTTTGTGGATGTAGGAATTCTAATTGCCATTGGCTTTTCAATCCATATCATTTTCCTGACTTGTCTCTTGTGATCTTCCTTTGTCCTGGTATTTTCAGTAGGGTTTCTTCTTCCCATAGTCAGTCTTAGATTGTTTTCTTTTTTTAAATTTTTAAAATTTAAGACAGTGGGGTTAAGTGACTTGCTCAAGGTCACGTAGCTAAGCAATTATTAAGTGTATGAGGCCAGATATGAACTCAAGTACTCCTGACTCCAGGGGCAGTGCTCTATCCACTGTACAATCTAGCTGCCCCTAAATTGTTTTTTTAATTGGAGGAGGCCCAAACTTATGTTCAGTTACATGATTTCCATTTACTTTTTTTTTTTTTTTTTTTTTAGATTTTTGTAAGGCAAATGGGGTTAAGTGGCTTGCCTAAGTCCACACAGCTAGGTAATTATTAAGTGTCTGAGACTGGATTTGAACCCAGGTACTCCTGACTCTAGGACTGGTGCTTTATCCACTGTGCCACCTAGCTGCCCCTCCATTTACTTTTGCAAACTGGATCACCTTTAACTTGAATTCAGTACTTAGGAAAATTTTTTTCTGAGCCAGTTCTGGGAAGAATGGGGCAAAATGTAACCTAATATACCTGTAACAAATATAAAACAATAAGTACAAGGACAACAAGTGTGAAAAAGCTTGAAGTGCAAGTAAAATGATCTACAACAATGAGTACAAAAACAAATACAAAGAAGTGGGAAATGCATGGGAAAAAATCTACAACCACTGTATAAGAAGTTCCCAGCTTTTAGACCCCAAAATTTTTCTAAAAAGGGTGCAACTTGTACTTGGGGAAATATACTAGTTTCTCTTCTAAAAATTTGGATGATATATCACTTAGTGTATATATTTAGTATTGATACTACTTCATTATCTAGGTATCTCTTTAACAAGATATAATTTCCATTCTTATCTCTTAACTTATCTATTTTTGCTTTTCATTTGTCTGAGATCAGAATAGTTACCCCTATCTTTTCTTTTTTTGCTTCATCTGAAGTATAACATATTCTACTCCAACCTTTTACCTTTACTCTGTGTGTATCATTCTACTTCAAATATGTTTCTGCAATACCATTTTACAGGATCTGCTTTCAATCCACACTGTTATCTATTTCTAGTTTATGGGAAAGTTTATCCCATTTGAATTCACAGTTATGATTACTAGTTACATATTTTCTAAAAACTTCTTTTCCCCTGTTTATTCTCTCTCCTTTCACTGTTTCCTCCTCACCCGTGTTTTGCTTCTAACAACCACCATTTCCCTTTTCTCTTCCCTTAAACAGTGCCCCTCTTTTTTCATTTTCTCACACTCTTGCCCTCCCTTCTATCACCCCTTTCTCCTTTTTCTTTCTTCTTTCCTCTTCATCTTCTCTATAGCATATCATAACTTTCTATATCCAATTGAGTGTGAATTTTATACCTTCTTTGAGTCAAATCACTTGAGAGTACAGTTCAAACAATATTCACCACTCCCTCCCTTCTTTTTCTCTACCTTAATAGGACTTTTGTATCTTCTTATGTGAAGTTAATTTATCCTGTTCTGCCCCCACCATTTTTCTTCTTCCACTATAATCCTTTTTTCTATACCTTAATTACTTTTTTAAAAAATATTCACATCAAAGTCGACTTATGCCCCCACCCTTTGCATAAATATACTCTTCTAACTACCCTAATAGAGACATAGTTCTAAAAGTTGTAAGAATTATCATTTTATGAGGGAAGATAAACTTTTGAACCTCATTGAATACATTTTTTCCCCTGTTTACATTTTTATGCTTCTATTGAATCTTTTCTTTAATTTTCTATTCAACTCTGTTTTTATTTTCATCAGGAAAACATAAATGTCCATCTTTTCCCCTGAAAGATTATGGTCAATTTTGCTGAGTAGCTGATTATAGGTTTTATTTGAGCTTTTTTTTTTTTTGCCTCCTTAAAGATCATATTCTAATCCCTTTAATATAGTGGCTACTTAGTCTATGAATTCTTTTCTGTGACTCCTTGATATCTTTTTTTTTTAATTTTTATTAAAGATATTATTTGAGTTTTACAATTTTCCCCCAATCTTGCTTCCCTCCCCTCACCCCCACCCCACAGATATCACTCCTTCAGTCTTTACTTTATTTCCATGTTGTACCTTGATCCAAACTGGGTGTGATGAGAGAGAAATCATATCCTTAAAGAGAACAGAATTGTCAGATGTAACCAGATCAGACAATAAGACATGTGTTTTTTTTTTTTTTTTTTTTTTCCGAATTAAAGGGAGTAGGACTTTTTCTTTGCCTTATGTGCTAGGTCTGATAGGTCACATAACTAGTCTGAAGGTAATAGAGCTAATCTACTGTACCACTAGCCTGGGGAGGCAGGACTGGAACTGGGTTGTTAATCTGCGTTGTGGCTTAGAGTTTTCTATTAGTTTACCCAGACACTGCCCTGTGCTAGCCTGTGTTCCCCTTTTACTCAAGTGAGACAGATATTTCCAGAAGTCTGAAGTAATCTTAAGTTGAAGAATTTTCACTTTTTTTTTCTTTTGATGGGTTTTAATGCTCCAAAATGTACTTAGAGGCTTGTTTTAATGTTGTTTCCCTGGGAAAATGGGGAGAGCTCAAAAAACTTCCCAGCTTCTCTCTGCCATCTTGGCTTTGCCCCTCTGAAATAGTTGTTAAGTTTATTTATTTGTTTCGTCACTCATTCATTCATTCATTTATTTGTTGTTCTTATTTATTTATTTTCCTGTTAATGATATTAACATGATCTTAGAAAAAATAGGGAGCAATTGCAAGTTTGGGCAAATGTTTTCTTGAGAGTCTATATATGATACACTCAGTCAGATCTCTCACTGAATTCAAGAACAAGTCACTAATAAGATGCATGACAAAAATCTAGAGCAGAAAATGTTGACAAAAAGACAGTCTCATCAGGAATGTAACATGGCAGACTATCATTTCCTCTCATTTTCTCTTTTTTGGCAGTGTAACTAAACTACCCTCAGTATCTAGCATTTGTATAGTGCCTTAATGCCACAGGTGGTCCAGTCTGCACCTGGGTATTGATGAGAGCCATGTTGAAGAGGGAGACAAAAACAACTTAATGTCATGAGCAACTCTCTTAACTTTATTGTTGAATATCCAGACTCTCATAACAAAACTTATCTCAGACATGACAAGTCTGACAGCTGCCTGGTTTCCTAGTTGAATTTATGGTAGTTATGTTTTGGAGTCTGTTAGACATCCTTATCAGAATTTTCCCCACTACACTCCAAGCTCAGCAGATGTTTTAGGTGAAGGTTCATTGGTGAGTCAAGCATCCTGTTTAACGAGCAAGAATACATGCTTGATCTCTGGTAAACTTCATTCCAGGGATGTCTGCATTCCAACTCCCCAGAAGTTGGCCCTCTACACCTTAAGTATTGAAAAGTGGTTTAGAAATATCTCATTTCATCCTCAAAACAATCCTGGGAGTTAGGTTCTATTATTTTCCAAAGTTTAGAGTTGAAAAAACTGAGAGGCGCAGAGTTTGAATGACTTGCCCACATTTTAAGTGATTGGTCATCTAGGTGACACAAAGGATAGGATACTGGTCCTGGAGACAAGAAGACTCATCTTCCTGAATCAAATCTTGCTTCAGGAACTTACTAGTTATGTAGCTTGAGTAAGTTATTAACCCCTGTATATTAATCTCCTCATCTACTAAATGAGTTGAAGAAGGAAATGGAAAACCACTCCAGTATCTTTTCCAAGAAAACTCCAAATGAGGTCAAGAACTGGACACAATTGAAATGACTCAATAATGACAAACAGCCTACAAGGCTGAATTTAAACTAAATGGCATTCTCCTGTCTCAAAGAATGTGTTACTCCTTTATGCATTATGCCACCCAGCAGAATCTAGCTAGAGATTTATGAGAATACTATGGTTAGGATCTTAGATTATATCAGCACTTTTGATAAAGTTTCTTAAACTGTTATAAAGAAGATAGAGATTAACTCATAAAATAATCAGATTCAAAACTGATTGGATAAATAAACTCAAAGACTTAATAGTTCAATGTCAATAGTGCAGGCAGTATGCAATGGAGCAACCCAGAAATCTATGTCATAGTTGTTCTATTTACAATTTTTATTCATGTCTAATAAAATCATAGATAATTAACTTCTTCAAATTTGCAAATGACACAAACAATGATCACATAGTTAACACAGAGAATGAAAGTCAGAATTAAGAATTTTGACAAGCTATAGCATAATGCTAAATCTAAAATGGTCTAAAGTTTTGGATTAGGCATAATAGCAGTAACAACCTCATAAGTATAACTTGGAAGAGACATGGTTTTTACTAGACTCCAAGATCAATATGAATCAGTTGTGTGATGTGGCAAGAGATCTTGGGCTACCTTAACAGTTGACACTTCCAATCAGATTTAAATAATTTGGTAAATGTCTCATGGGTAGTACAAACTAATATAATAAAAATAATAGTTATAAATAAATTAAATTACATATTCAATGTTATACTAATTATACTCTCAAAAATTACTTTATTGAGCTTGAAAAAATAACTAAATTCATATGGATGAAAAAAGTCAAGAATATTAAGGCAATTAATGAAAAAGTTTTCAAAAAATGGAGGCCTAGACATAACAGATCTAGAATTATATTATGAAACATCAGTCATTAAAAATGTTTGATACTGGTTAAGAAATAGAGTGATGAAGCAGTGGAACAGAATAGGTATGAAGGAAACAACAGTAAATGACTATTGTAATCTGTTGTTTGATTAAGCACAAAGATTCCAGTTTCTGGGTGAAAATATCACTCTTTGAAAAATACTGCTGGGAAAATTAGAAGATAGTATGGCATAAACTAAACATAGACCAACATTTCACACCCTATGCCAAGATAAGTTCAAAATGGGTATAGGATTGGGGCGGCTAGGTGGCACAATGGATAGAGTACCGGCCATGGAGTCAGGAGTACCTGAGTTCAAATCTGACCTCAGACACTTAATAATTACCTAGCTGTGTGGCCTTGGGCAAGCCACTTAACCCCATTGCCTTGCAAAAACCTAAAAAAAATGGGTATAGGATTTAGAGATAAAGGGGGATATTATAGACCATTTAGCAGAACAAGATATAGTTTATCTGTCAGATATATAGAAAGGGGAGGAGTTTATGACCAAAGAGATAGAAAACATTAAAAAGACAAAATGGATAAATTTGATAACATTAAATTGAAAAGTTTCTGCTCAAGCAAAGTCAATATGGCCAGAATTTAAAGGAATGCATTGAATTAGAAAATAGTTGTTTACAACTATTGTTTCTGATAAAGGAATCTTTTCTAAAATATATTGAGAACTAAGTCAAACTTATAAGAAAACAAGTCATTCTTCAATTGATAAATTGTGAAAGGGAATGAAGAAATTAAAACTATCTATAGTCATATGAAAAATTGTTCTAAATCACTATTGTTTAGGGAAATACAAATTAAAACAACTGAGGAACCACCTCATACTTATCAGATTGCCTAATATGACCAAAAAAGGAAAATTATCAATGTTGGATGTAGAAAAACTAGGGCAATAATGCATTGCTAATGGAGTTGTGAATTGATCCAACCTTTCTGCAGAGCAATTTGAAATCATGCCTGAAGGGCAATAAAATTATGCATACATTTTGATGCAGTAATGTTATTACTAGGTCTATATCCCAAAGTGATCATAAAAAATAGTAAAAAAAGAAACACACATACACACATATTCATAACAGCTCTTCTTTTTGGGAGACAAAGAACTAGAAATTGAGGGGAGGCCCTTCAATTGGGGAATAGTTGAACAAGTTGTGGTATATGAATGTGATGGAATTCTATAAGAAATCATGAGGGATGGGACTTCAGAAAAGTCTGGAAAGACTTGCATGAACTGATGCTGAAGTGAAATGAGCAGAACCAGAAGACCATTATACACATTAACAACACTATTGGGTGATGATCAACTATGGTGGACTTGTTCATTTCAGCAGTTCAATAATAAAAGACAATTTTAAAAGACTTGTAATGGAAAATACCATCCATATTTAGAGAGGAAACTCCAGTTTGAATGCAGACCAAAACTTACTAATCTTCAATTTTTAATTATGTATTATGTTGTTTGCCTCTGTTTCTTCCCCCTTCCATTTGGTTTTGATTCTTTTACAAGATTAATATAAATCCGTGTTTAGTATAATTACACATTAAGAGACTATTTTAGATTGCTTTCTGACAGCGGGAGGGGAGAGGCAAGGAAGTGAGGGAGAAAAATGTAAAACCCAAAAGTTTAAAAAAAAAAAAGAATGGTGAAAATTATTGTTGCATGTTGTTGGAAAAAATAATTTAAAAATAAAATAAAATCACAATTTCTAGAGAATAAAAATAGTTAACACTTGCACATAGTCTATCTTTCTGAGATTTCATGTGTGATGCTGTGTTCAGTCTTGAGCACTATGATTTTAGAATAGGCTATTTTCAATGTTTACCTAATGTCTTTTCTCTATAGCTTTCTTTTTTTTCAGATTGCAGCATGTTTTATTTTATTTTTATTATATAAGTATTTTGTTTTCCAATTATATATATGTATGTATTAAATAGTAGTTTCTACCTATCATTTTTTGTAAGGTTTTGAATTTTACAATGTTTCCCCACCCTCACTTCCCTCCCCATCCCCCCACTGAAGGCAATCTGATGGTCTCTACATTGTTTCCATCCTAGGAATTGATAGAAAAGGAATGTGTTGAAAGAAAAAAAAAACATATGCTTGAGGAAGAAATAAAATTTTAGAGATAGCAAAATTGTGTTGTACATAAGACAACTTTTAAAAATATTGTATCTTTGGTCTTTTTTTAAACTCCACAATTCTTTCTCTAGATACACATAGTATTTACAGATACCCTAAAATTATCCCTGATTATTATACTGATGGAATGAGCAAATCTATTAAGATTGATCATCATCCCCATGTTGCTGTTAGGGTGTTCTTGTGGTTCTGCTCATTTTGCTCAGCATCAATTCATGCAAGTTTTCACAAGATTCTCTGAAATTCCATCCTTCTTGATTTCTAACAGAACAATAGTGTTTTATCACACACACACACACACACACACACACACACAAACACATATATATATATCATAAGTTGTTTAATCATTCCCCAATTGTTGGACTTCCCCTTGATTTCTTATTCTTTGCCACCACAACCAGAGTTGCTATAAATATTTTTGTGCAAATGAGGTTTTTATTTATGATCTCTTCAGGGTATAGACCTAATAGTATTGCTTCTCCACTGCTTTTAACATGAATTATAAACACCCTAAAATAGAAAAAGAAAAAAAAATCAGACTCCTCTGTTATGAAGGGTCAAAAAAAATTTACATAGATTTTTCTAGATCATAGTGGTGCTATGTTTTTAATCCCTGCAGTGTGGAAGAGATTCTTTCCCTATTGTCTCCCCTGTCAGATAGACTTGAAAACAAGGACTATCTTTTGCTTTTCTTAGTGTCCACAGTGTTAACCAAGTTCCTGGCATTATAAGGCATTTAATAGGACACTTAATAAATGATTATTGGCTTATTGATATGATGGCTCTTTGCAAATATTTGAAGAAATCCTGAGTGGGACAGGGATGAGATTATGTGCTGAACCCCTAAGGCTGAACCCATATTTCATGAGTAGAAGTGGAAAAGAGTCAAACAAAAAATACATAATTTTTTCCTAATAATAAGAAGAATGATCAGCCTTGCATAGTGGTAGGTTCTTCCTTTCATGAAATCTTGAGATCTTCAAGCAGACACTGTACAACAATTTGTTGGGCAGGTTAGATCTGGAATGCTTTTTTCATGTATAGGCTGAACTAGATGACTACTGAAATAAGTACATTCTAACTCTTAAAATCTGTGATTCTGAGTTAGTTCCTATAAATCTAACCAACCAACACCTTGCATAAGAGAAATCATTTGACTTTGTACTCCTTCAGATCATATGTTTTCATCTTCATTTTGTTAACTTTTTATTATATTGGCATATGAATACCCCATCTTCCCACCTTTGCTTTATCCTTTTTTCTGCAAGAACTATTATTAAGTCATTGCCTCTGGGAAAAAAAAAAGTTTAATGTTAATGGACTTCTTTATTGTCCTACTCAGTTTCTTAGTGAATTCTATGAAGCTCAGAACTCTTGGAAACTATTCTTTATTTGTTAGTCTCCTATATAAGGATATGAGATCCTTGAGAGCCGGGGATGACTGGAATTTATATTATCATCTCCAGTACTTAGCAAATTGACTGGTAAATATTTAAATGTTTCATTCTTTTTTTTTTGTTATTTCATAAATATATTTGTAGCATTTCTTCTGAATGCATTTACTGACATTTGAAAGTTGGATCCTGAGATAGATGGCTGCAACCTTGACTACTACAGGCAATCCTGTAGGTAACTACTCCTAAACTATATCTCAGAAGTCATCACCATTGTGGTTACTCATAAAAATCAACAAGTAGACTCAAGTATCTATTTTTTCAAAGCATTTATTATAATGGCAAGCAAAAATAGTAGCTACAAAGTGATCATTCCCTCCCTTCCCCCCAAAATATATGAAGCACATTCTTTCACAAATATACAAAGAGTTTATAGAAATGTAGAAGAGTGTGCATGAACTTGATGTACAATGATAGTGAGGTTAAAAAGTTAGGAAATACACATGGTTAAGGAAACCAATATCTCAGAAATATCAGGACCTTAAAGCACTCTTTTTCTCTGATTCTTCCTGAATTTCAGGAAAGTCCAGGTTGGCTCCTCACAGGGTACAGCATTTCCAGGGGATGGGTAACTGAGATGAGCTTCCTTTCTAAATGATGCATTATCTCTGTTTAACAGGTTGATTTACAAGTGGTGTTCGACTTGGTAAAAAATTTAGACAGTGGAAATGGCTGCTACAAAAACATAACCACATGGTCTTTTACAGGGCATGCCATGTCTATTAGTAGGTTCAAACTGCTAGCCCTCCCTGGACTCACAACTACAGACCATATTATCTCCAGAATCTGGATCAGCTGGGTGTTAACTATACTCTTTAGAGGAGTGTCACAGTATTCTTTTCAAAAGGATATAATGAAACTTAGTGTAGGATTGACAAAGCCCACTCTGATTTTCTCACTACCTTGTCTTTGAGATTTATCACTTTTAGGCAGGATATAACAGAAGTCAAATCTTGCTTATTGGAAAATTATTCCTTGTTCAGTCAGTTCCCCTGGTGAGTAACTCCACATTTAATTTGCTGATAATACACCTTCATTTCCCAGACTGCAATTAATATTTTATACAAATGAATACCTGGGATAGAGAGGTAGTCTATGCTATAGGACAAAATTATTGTCCTTACTGCCCTAATTATATGCAGTTGGATCATTAAATCTCAGCTCCACACATGATTTTAAATGGCTCCCATTACTTTTGGATAGACTTTCATTTACATTTCAAATTCTCTGTCTTTTGCCACCTTCAACTTTATTTAACATCTAAATATATCATACCCTGAAATCTCCTGATTTATAGTTTGTAGATAAAATGAAGGAATATTATTTGCAATAGACATACATATTTTGCAAGTAATATATTTACATGTAGTATAGTATTTTTCTATATTATATATTGATAATATAATCTTTTTACTATATTAAGTTGTTTATTTGATGACTATATTAATAATATGTATTCTCTGTATTATATATGTATATACATTTTCATATATGCTTATAAATGCATATCTATATATATAGATAGATAGATATAGATTATATTTCTCTTGAATTATCAGACCAAAATTTTGTTTCAAAACTTTTGTGGATAGACTTACAAGTGTAGATTATGATACTGAGAAATAGATGGTGGGAACTTCAGGAGCAAAGAACATTTTCTTTTTGTTATGTCTTGAAGTGTGTAGTCACCTTCAGAGTATTTTCTGGACTAATGTAAACACTCGGTTTCTCTCTTGAACCTTAAGAAAAGTGTTTAATTTTGGAAAGAAGTTTTTTACCTAAAAAAAGTGTCACATTTCCTTTCTCATCTAAAAATAGAGGAGAAAATAATCTCATTTGTGTCCATTCCAAAAGCACTAGTTCAGAACAATTTGGATTTGCTAAATGAACAAATTTGTCATGCTTGAAGGTATCTTCTAAACAATTGTTTGTAAATTTGCCCCCCAAAACTTCCTTTTTTTTCCATCTTGAATGCGTTTTAACTCGATTGGAATTAGCTACATGAAACTCAATTCCAATGCCTAAAAAATATGCTGAGAAGTATAGATTTCTTCGAAAAGAAATAGTCAGTTATCAGAATATAGTTATGTTTGAGTTCAGTTCAAGTTCACCCTAACAGATCTTTAGATACTAGTCTTAACAAATGCACATACATATTTATCAGTTTCCTCCTACAGAAAATTATTATTCAAGAAATAATTTTGTTTTGAGTTTATGAAGAAATAATGGAGTTTTTTTCTTATTTTTCTTATCCCCCCTTCTTTTAGCAACTTATTTATGCTTGGAATTTCTGATTTAGAGAATTGTTAACCACATGAATTAAAATGAAGAAAATATGATATTTTCTAATTTTCTGTATTTTATTCAAATTTTATATATGATACATAGGCTATTTGTATTATATATATTTATGCTGACAAATATAGTTAGCATAATTTTACATAGTTATGCTAAAATGCTGCACATTTAAAGACACATAATATAAAAATATTTCTTCCTGCCTCCCATATGCACTGCATACCTATGCTATCATATTTTTGTCCATGTTGTTCTATATGGCAGAAATACCCTTCTTCTCAACCCTGAATTTCTACCATTTAGTTAAAAACTCAATTAAGATGGTACTTCTAGAATAAGACCTTCTCTTATTCCCCTTCTCATGCAAATTGATAATGAATTTCCCTCTCAGAACTAATGGAGTATTTTGATTTACAAATCTCTGATGGATTTGTGAAGATATTTTTGGAAATGTTCTTAACAATGCATGTGTCTTCTATTTGTAAGTTTCATGAGGTCAAAATCTTCTCATGTGAATGCTGTGCTTCTTAACAATGTTTAACATAGTTCTCTATATAGGAGAATATATATTTTTTAACATTACTACAATGTCTTGTTGTAAAAGTAAACATAAATACCCCCTCAGAGAAAAAAAAGAAAAACCTCTAGAAAAATAAAGTGAAAAAAAAAAAAAGCATGCTTCAGTATGTATTGCCACACCATTCTGTCTTTGGGATGGATTGTATTCTTTATCATAAATTCTTTAGAATTCTCTTGGTTCACAGCCTTGCTGAGTAAAGCTAGGTTATCCACAGCTAATAATTCTGCAATATTGTTGCTACTTTGTATAAGGTACATATCCTATTGTATATGCTCATGTAAGATTTTTACTGAGAGCATCTTGTTCATCATTTCCCATAACAGAAAAGATTTCATCTCAATTACATAACAAAATTTGTTCAGCTATTCCTCAACAGCTGGACATTCCCTCAATCTCCATCTCCCCACCACTAGAAAAGAGCTGCTATAAGTATGCCTATGTATATATATTCTTTTCTTCCCATATTTCATATCTTTTGGAATATAGACTGAGCAGTGGCACTTCTAGGCCAAAGAGTAGGTATGGCTTTATAGCCCTTTGGGGATAGTTCCAAATTGCTCTATAGAATTGTTGAATCATTTCACAACTCCAAAAGTGTGTCAATGTCTCAATTTCCCTTCATACTTTCAACATTTGTCATTTTATTCTTCTGTCCTATTAACCAATCCAATAGATAAAAGGTAGTAACTCCAAATTGTTCCAACCCATATTTCTTCTGTCAATAGTAAGGCAATACATTAAAAACATAGATTGTATTATTAACCTCAATTGAGTATTGTTCATATCATTTGATCATTTATCAATTGGGGAAGGAAATTTTTTTATAAATTTGATTCATTTCTGTGTTTCAGAAATGAGGTCTTGAAACATTTCAGTATTTTTTCCACAGTTGCTATTTCTAGCTATATTTCACTCCATCCTATTTCCCCTATCCCCATTTATTCTAGTTGCTTTCTCATTTCACCCTGTCTCTCCTGAAAAGTGTATTGCATCTGACCTTCAAAGATCTTCCCTCCCTTTTATCATACTCTCCCTTCCTTCCTTTCCCCACCTTCCCATTGTCCCATCTCTTTCCTCTACTATTTTCCACTTAGGGTAAGATAGATTTCTATACCCAATTGAGTGTATATGTTATTCCCACTCTGAGTCAATTCCTATGAGAGTAAGGCTTACTCATTCTCTCTCACCTTCCCCATCTTCCACTCCAGTGCAAAAGTATTTTCTTGCCATTTAAAGTAAATAGCTTACTCCATTCTACCTCTTCTTTCCCTTTTTCCCAGTACATTCCTTTCACCCCCATTAGCTCCATCTTTTAATATATTACATCTTCAAATTCAATTTCTATCTGTGCTTTGTCCAAATATGCTGCTTTTAACTGCCCTAAGAAATGAGACTATGAGCTATCAGTATCCCCTTCCCATGCAGTAATATAAGCAATTCAATATCATTAAGTCCTTTATGATTTGCTTTTCTTGTTTACCTTTTTTTATGTTTCACTTGAGTCTTGTATTTATTTGAAGGTCAAATTTTCCATTCAGCTCTAGTTGCTTCATCAGGAAAGTTGAAAGTCCCTTATTTCATTGACTGTCCATCTTGTCCCCTGAAAGAGTATGTTCAGTTTTGCTCATTAGTTGTTTCTTGGTAATAATTTAAATTCTTTTGTCTTCCAGAATGTCATATTTCAAGCCCTTTAAGCCCTTATTGTAGAAGCTGCTAAATATTGTGATATCCTGACTATAGCTCCATGATATTTGAATTGTTTCTTTCTGACTGTTTGCCATATTTGCTCCTTGATTTGGGAATTCTGAAATTTAACTAAAATATTCCTGACAATTTGCATTTTGAGATCTCTTTCAGGAGGTGATTGGTGGTGGATTATTTCAATTTCAATTTTCCTCTCTGCTTCTAGAATAGCAGGGCAGTTTTCCTGTATAATTTCTCAAAAAAATGTGTCTAAGTTCTTTTTTTGTTCATGACTTTTAGGTAGTCCAATAATTTTAAAATTATCTCTCCTGAATCTGTTTTCCAGGCCAGTTGTTTTTTCCAAAGAGATATTTCACATTTTCTTCTAGTTTTTCATTCTATTTTGGTTTTGTTTTATTGTTCCTTCATTTATCTCAGTCTTCAACTATCTCTGGTGCTCATTTTACATTTTAAGAAGTTATTTTCTTCAGAGAACTTTTGTATATCCTTTTCCATCTGGACAATTCTGCCTTTTAAGGCATTCTTCTCATTGGTCTTTTGGATTTCTTTTTCCATTTGACTCAAACTGATATTTAAGATGTTATTTTTTCAGTATTTTTTGGACTTTCCTTTACCAGGCTGCTGAGCCAGTTTTCATATTTTATTGCATCACTCTCATTTCTCTTCTTAATTTTTCCTCTACCTCCCTTAATTAATTTTCAAAATCTTTTTTTACACTCTTCCATAGCCTGAGTTCAATTTATATTTTTCTTGAAGACTTTGGATGCAGTAACTTTGACTTTGCTATCTTCTTCTGAGTATGTAGTTTGATCTTTCATAGGAGCAAAGTAATTGTCTATGGTTGGATTTTTTCCTTCTGTTGTTTTTTCATTTCCCCAATCTATTAATTTTAACTCTTTTTTTTATGGTAGGCTCATTCCTCCCTCATACTCCCAAGGTTTTGAGGGTTTTTAAACAGCTGTTTTTAGGGACATCCCCCAGGGACCTGAAAGTTCTCAATACCCCCAAGGTCTTAGGAGAGTCTATGACTGCTCTCCTCACCCATGCTCTGGTCTGTGGGTAACCATAAACACTTCTTTCTCTCCTGGAATTGTGAAAGATCCCTACTCCATTGCAGGCAGTAAAATCTGTTGTACTTCTGCTCCTTTTCCTGAGACTGGGGCCCCAGGTTGAGACCTGGATTTGAGTATGGCCAAAACCTTAGAGTCCTGCCTCAGGGATAACAAAGAGACCTCTGCAATCTCCCACAACTCCCTTACTGTCCTGAGGTCTGAGTGCTCCCAAAGCAGCTGTGGGTATAGGCTCCACTCTGACTCTGATACAGCAGTTTTCTTTCTGATCTTCCAAATTATCCTTGACAATCCCTGGGCTGAGATATCTGGAAACCACCACTGCTGGGGTTTCTACTGTCTTTCCTGGGTTAGAGCATGTTCTCTCCAGGACCCTTTCTAACCCTGGTGCAGTAGATCCTTCTGATGAATTTTCAAAGTTGTTTCAGGCTAGAAAATTGTTATAGTCAGTGTTTTTGTGGGTTCTGTCACTCTAGAATTTGGTTAAAATCATTTTTAAAGGTGTTTGGACTGGTTTGGGGAAGAACTCACAGGAGACCTGACCTTTACTCTGTCATCTTGGTTCCATTTTTGAAGAGGGATTGTATAATTTTAGAACATGGCATCTTATTTTTTCTATGACAGTAGGAATTATGCTGTTGTAAAACTCATGATTTCCAAAGAGTTTAAAGTTTAATATTGAAGGGTTGAGTCAAAATGTCCAAGAGAACTCAGGAAGTTACCTAATCTCATCTCAGTTTGTCCAGAAACAAGGTTGAATCAAACTTCTAATAATGTTGGTCCTTCATTTTTGAAGAATACAGTGATGCCAGGGAGATGATGTCATGACAAACACATTAATTGGAATGAGGGAAGGAGATGCTGTGCTAAGTCACTAGTCTCACTTTTTCTTCCAGAGTCATCTGGGTCCAGTGGCCAGATATGAATCAGGATGACTGGATATGGCCCTAGATGCCTGGCAAACAGGGTTAAGTAACTTCTCAAGGTCACACAGTAAGTGACAAGTGTCTGAGGCTGGATTTGAACTCCTATTCTCCTGACTCTAAGGTTAATACTTTATCCACTGTGCCATCTAGCTGCTCCATGAAGCTTCTAAATAGATTCTTGAACAACAGAACCCACAAAGATATTGAGTGAAACAATTTTTCAGCTTAAGATGTTTTAGAAGATCTCAGGAAAAGTCTATATCACTTGTGTAAGAGGTGAGTACAACCCAACTCAGGATGTGTATGAGCAAGCCAACAAGGCTCAACAGCCTAATGGCACAATGTGAGGTTACCAACATCAGTAAAGAAAGCAATTTGTGACTCTCAAATCTCTGGCACAATAGGTGTGACTAGACCAAGACATTCCTGTTCATTGGGCAAACAGCTAGCACCTGAGGCCCCATTGCAGCAACATAAGAATCTTGAGATAGTGCTCGCTATATCTTGGAAGCAGACTTCAACTTTAAAAATGAGCAACAAACCAAGAAATAAAAAAAATTCTAAAAAAGTACCTCAACCACAGAAAGCTACCATGACAACAGGAAAGATTGGCACAAAATGAGATGTTGACAAAAATACCTATTTGAAAATCTTCACAGGGCAATATAAACTGATCTTATCTCAAAAAGTTCTCTTGGAATATCCCAAAAGAATGTTTTAAAAATCAAATAAGAGAGATAGAAGAAAGGCTGGTAAAAGTAATGAGAGTTATGCAGGAGAATTATGAAATAAAAAGAAATCAACAGCTTCTAGAAAGGAACACAAAAATTGATTGACAAAAACAACTTCTTAAAAAGACAAGTGGTCAAATGGAGATAAAAGTCAATTGAAGAAAACAACTCCTTTAAAAGTAGAATTGACCAAATGGGAAAAGAGATACAAAAGTTAACTGAAGAAAATGATTTCTTTTTTTTTTTAGGTTTTTGCAAGGCAATGGGGTTAAGTGGCTTCTTGCCCAAGGCCACACAGCTAGGTAATTATTAAGTGTCTGAGGCTAGATTTGAACCCAGGTACTCCTGACTCCAGGGCCGGTGTTTTATACACTGTGCCACCTAGCCACCCCAAGAAAATGATTTCTTAAAAATTAGAATTAAAAATTGGAATTAGGCAAATGAAAGTTACTGAGACATCATGAATCAGTCAAAAAAATTGAAACAATGGAAAAAATAGAAGAAAATGTAAGGAATCTTATTGGAAAATCAACTGACCTAGAAAACAGATCCAAGATTTAAGAATTTTACAATATCTGAAAGAAAATAATGACAAAAAAATTATCCAGGTCAACATCTTTCAAGGAATTATTAATCAAAAGGGCACTGATTTCTTAGGGCCAAAGGAAAAAAATAGTGTCCCGAGTTTCCAAAAGAAAACTCGAAGGAAAATTATAGCCAAATTCCAGAATTATCATGTCAAAGTAGAAAATACTGAAGGTAGCCAAAAAACACCAAGAATCCACAGTCAATTTTATACAGGATCCTAGAAACTTCTGCATTAAAGAACCAGAGGACCCAGTATATGATATTCAGGAAGGAAATGAACTTGAATTACAACCAATAATCAATCACCCAGCAAAGTGGAGCATAATCAAGCAAAAAAGATTGACATACAATGAAAAAGGGAATTTTTCAAACTTAGCTGATGAAAATACTTAGAGTTGAACAGAAAATTTGATATTCAAATACAGGACTCAAGAGATGAATAAAAAGTTAAACAGGAAGAAAGGAAAAAACATGCAATTCAATAAGATTAAACCATTTATCAATACATTGAAAGATGATACTTATAACTCTTGAGAACTGTGTCTCTATTAGGGAACTTAAAAAGACAGAGGTTATGAGTATAATTTGATCTTGATGTGACAGTATTATTTTATTTGTGACAGTATTTTTTTTAAATCATAAAAAAAGATTATACTAAGAGAAGAGGATTGGGGAGACATAATAGGATAAATTCCATTATTGAAGAGGTGCTAAGGACCTATTACAGTAGAGGATAAGAAGCAAGGGGGTGAGCATTGCTTGAATCTCCCCTCATTAGAGTTGACAAAAGAGTGAGAAAAATATACACACTCAGCTTGGTATAGAAATTTATCTTATCCTCTAGGGAAGTAGGAAGGGAAAATGGCAAGGAAAAAAGTGGGAACTGATAAAAAGAAAGACAAAAAGGAGGTTAAAAGTAGAAGGGGAAAGCAAAGAGATAGAAAAGGGGGGGTGATAGGCAGGAGGAAAATTACAGAAATAAAACTTTGGTGAGGTGGGATATGGAGAAAGAAGAGAGAAAAGTATAAGTAGTGTGAAAAATAGTATAGAGGGAATAATCAAAAATGTTAATGTTTAATGTAATGAACTCTCATAAAATGGAAGTGGATAGGAGAATGGATTAAAACCCATATCCTACAACACATTGTTTATAAGAAACCAAGTGACATAGAGTAAAAGTAAAAAGCAAGAACACAATAAAAAATGCAAGAGTAACAATTCTGATCTTAGAAAAAGTAAAAGCAAAATTAGATCTAATTAAAAGGGACAGAGTGTCAAAGACAATAAAGTAATATCAATACTAAACATATATCCATCAATTGAAATATTATCCAGTTCTTAGAGGAAAAGGTGAGTTACAAGAAGAAATCAAGGGCAAAAGTATCTTGGTAAAAACCCTCAATCACCCTCTCTCAAAATTAGATAAATCCAGCCACAAATACACAAGAAAGGAATTAGATATAAATAGAATTTTAGAAAAGTTAGATTTAATAGAGCTTTGGTAAAATTGAATGGGGATAGAAAGGAACACACCTTTTTCGCAGTGATATATATATACATATATATATATATATATATATATATATATATATATATATATATATATACATATATAACTCCTACACAAAAAATGACCATGCATCAATTAGGGCATTAAAAAACTCATAATCAAAACATAAGGGCAGAAATTCTAAATACTCTATTTTCAGGTAGGTGATACAAGAAAATTACCTGTAATACAGGGCCAAAAATTATTTAGGTTTTTTTTTTTTGCGAGGCAATGGGGTTAAGTGGTTTGCCCAAGGTCACACAGCTAGGTATTTATTAAGTGTCTGAGGCCAGATTTGAACTCAGGTACTCCTGACTTCAGGGCCGGTGCACTATCCACTGCACCACCTAGCAGCCCCCCAAAATTATTTAGAAACTAAATAATCTAATTCTAAAGAATGAATGAGTAAAACAACAAATTGTAGAAAATATCAATTCAAGATCAAGGTATTCATCTAATAAAGGAAAAACAAATTAAAAATCCCTAATTAATCAAATGGGTGAGTGAAGATTAGAAAACTATTGATAAATCACTGATATTGATAAACATCAATAAATATTGATAAATAAAATAAAGCATTTTATTTAAATCCCCCCAAAAATAGATAAGACTTTTTAAAATTTGATTAAAAAGTAGACATAAACTTAACTACCAATATCAAGTATGAGAAGAGTGAATTCACACCAAATGAAGAGGAAAGTAGCTGTCAATCTAAGTTTAATGAATAAATATTTACAAAAATATAGATTTCTTAAATTGACAGAAATAAAATAAAATTCTAATAATCTCATTTCAAAAAATAAATAAATTGAACAAGCCATAAGTGAACTCCCTAAGAATAAATGTCCAGGACCCTATGGATTAACAAAAAAACTTCCATCAAAATTTTAAAAAAATCAAAATTCCAACAATATATTAAACAACATGGAAATAATAGACTGTGAAAGAGTTCTGTCAAATTCCTATTGTGACATAAATTCCAACCCACAAAAGCCAATACAGAGAAAGAAAATAATAGATCAATTTCTATAATGAACTTTAATGCAAAAATTTTAAATAAAATGTGAGCAAAGACATTATGACATTTTATCATCAGGATAATACACTATGATCAGGTAGAATTTATACTAGGATTGCAAGGCTGGTTCAACATTAGGAAAACTATCATTTGAATTGACCATATCAATCCAAAAACAAACAGAAGGCATTTTATTGTCTCAAGAGACACTGCAAAAACTTTTTACAAAATGTTCTATCCATTCCTATTTAAAACATTAAGGAACATTGGAATATGGGATTTTCTTTACATGATAAATAGTATCTATCCATAATATATAATGGAGATAAACTAGATGCATTTCCTAATAAGACAAAGGGTGAAATAAAAATACCCATTATCAACACTATTAGCCAATAGTATACTAGAAATATTAGATTTAGAGATAAAAGAAGAAAAAGAACTTGAAGGAGTTAGAACAGGCAATGAGGAAACAAAACTGGCACTCTTTGAAGAGGATATGATGATATACTAAGAAAATCCTAGGGAATGAAGAAGAAAATTCCTTGAAACAATAAACACCATTAACACAGCCACAGCATTCAAGTAAAGCCTCATAAATTGCCAGCATTTCTATGTATCATCAACAAAGTCCAGAAGCAAGAGTTAGAAAGAGAAACTTCATTTAAAATAACTGTAGACAATTTATAATATTTGGAAGTCTGCCTGCCAAGATAAACCTAGAATCTATATGACTACAATTATAAAACATTTTTCATACAAGTAAAGCCAGTTCTAAACAACTGTAAAAATTTTCCTAAATTAATCTATTAATTCAATTTCATTTGAATTTATCTACCAAAATTATTTTATAGAGCTAGAAAAAATAATAACAAAATTCACTTAGAAGAACAAAAGTTCAAGATCAAGATAATTAATGAAAAAAATACAAAGGAAGGTGGCCTAACTATGTCATATTTCAAAAAGAAAAACATCAAAACTATTTGGTACTGGCTTAGAAATAAATTGGTGGATCAGTAGAATAGAATAGATAGGTAAATAAGACACAATAGTAAATTGCTATAGTAATCTGCTTTTAATAAACTCAAAGACTAGTTTCTGGGATTTGAACTCATTTTTTGATCAAAAACTAGTGGGAAAAACTGGAAAATAATTAGGTTGAAAATAGGCATAGATTATTATCTCATATGCTATACTAAGTTTGGGTCAATATGGGGTACAAGATTTAGACATGAATGTGATGCCATAAAAAATTAATAGGAGAGAATGCAAAGTTTGCATGTCACTTCTATACAGAAAAGAAGAAAAAGGTTTTGCACACATACACACAAACAAACACATAAACAAATTCAGTCAAGTTTAGAAGGAAAGCAGAAAACAGGGAAACAATTTTACAGCCAGTATTTCTGATAGTTATCAATTCTAAGATAAATAGAATTATAAATTCTTAAGAGTACAAGTTATGATAAATGGTCAAATGGTATAAACAGTTTTCAGGTGAAATAAAATTATCTATAGGCATATGAAAAACTTTCTAAATCATTCAATTAGAGAAATGAAAATATGAAAAAATATGAGATATGATCTTACAATTATCAGATTGGCTAATTTGACAAAAAAATTACAAATGTTGGAATGAATGTGGGAAAATTGGGACACCAATGCATTGTTATTGAAGTTGTCAACTGTTGCAACCACTTGGGAGAGCAATTTGGAATTATGTACAATGGGCAATAAAGTTGTGCATATCCTTTGATCCTGCATTACCACTGCTAGATATGTATTCCAAGACATCATTAAAAGATAAAAAAAAAAACCCATGTGTACAACAATATTTGTAGCAGTCATTTTTGCGGTGGCAAAGAATTGGAAATAGAGGGTTTGTCCATCAATTCAAAAATGGCAAAACAACTAGTGTTATATGAATGTAATGGAACACTATTGTGCTATAAGAAATAACCAATAGAAAGATTTCAGAAAAAAAAAACTTGGGAAGAATTGCATTAACTAATGCTCAGTGAAGTGAACAGAAGCAAGAATACCTTATACACATTATCAGCAACAATGTCTGATGATCAGCTATGGTAGTCTTGGCTCCTCTCAGCAATACAGCAATGGAAGACAGTTCTAAAAGACCTGTGTTGAGAAAGCCATCCATATCCAGAGAAAGAACTATGGAATCTGTATGCAGATAGAAGCATACTATTTTCACTTAAATTTTTGTTTGTTATTTCTTTCTTATACTTTTCCCTTTATGTCTGATTCTTTTATAGTGTGACTAATATGGAAATATATTCAACATAATTGTACAGGAATAACCCATGATAGATTGCTTACTGTCTGAGGAGGGATTAGAGAAGATAGGGAGGAGAAAAGTTTGGAACTCAAAATCTTACAAAAATGTATGTTGAAAACTATATATCCAATTGGAAAAAATAAAATACTATTATTAAAAAAACTTACTATACTCCTTTCCTATTTTTTTTTTCCTTTTTCTGAATCTTTTAAAAAGGAATTAGGGTCATCAATGCTTTTATAAATCAAAGTATTAAGAAAATATATTCTTCTGTCTCCCTCCATTTTCCCCCCATTTCTCAAGGAACTTATTTATCTAGATTCTAAGGAAAGAAGGAAGGAAGGAGAGAGAGGGAGAGGGAGGGCAGGAAGGAAGGAAGGGAGGAAGGGAGGGAGAAAAGGGAAGAAGGGAGAAAAGCAGAGAGAGAGAGAGAGAAGAAGGGAAGAGAAAGGAAGGAAGTGAAGAGAGGGGAGATGAAGAGAAGGAGAGGGAAGGGGAATAAAAGAAGGAAGCAGAGGGGAAAGTAAGGAAGAAATTAATGGAAGAAAGAAAGAAAAGGGAAGGGGCAAGGTATAGGGGGAGGAAAGAGTTATTCAGCCACAGTTATTGGTCCTTCAATTAACTAGAGAGAGGGACAATGCCAGGTGCTTCCTGGAATAAATGTTTCTCCACTCTGGGAAGTAGTATAAAAAAAATCTGTAATTCCTTTTATCTTTTTCATCAACTCCAAGTCACAGAATTACACTCCTGGCAAAATATTTCAGTGTAAGAATTTTCTTTTCTTTGCTTTTTTTTTCTCCCTCAATTATTTCTTCCCGATGTTATGAAAGTATATCATAGCTAGTAATTTCTGGTATCTACCACTGTTTATGAATATAAAATGTATTTCCAAAATGAAGATTTAAGCTCCCAAGAAGAAACTCAAATGAAGAAAGAAGACATACTTTCTTGAAACTGTAATTGAGGGATAAGAGGAGATGATTTCTGTACCTTAGCTTCTATTCAGATATATATTGAAGTCAATAAGTAAAACAACTTAACTAGTCTTGGCTCTATTATTTATGGCAATTGCCTCTTATCTACATTGTCACTTTCTGCTCCACATTGCTTTTTAGAGTTTAATTTTCTTAAATCTATGGGATTTCCTATGGATTCCCTTTCTTCAGCATCATACTTCCATTTTTCCCATTAGAGTTGGGTTCCTCTTTTACTGTGTCTCTTGATTTCCATGAAATGGTATTTAATGATAAATTTCAGGGATGACCCTTCATTATTTATCCTGTTATGCTGTTTATATTATGATTCATTATTTTCACCTCTTGAAGAAATTACCTAAAATGACCATATCTTTTGTAGTTATTTTGACAACTTGTCAGTTTGTTTCTCTGATTTCAAGGCCTGTACTTTCAGGTACTATTTGAACGCATTCTCTCCTCAGATAAACATTTATTGCCCCAAGCAAATCATCTAACATGTGTTTGGAATTACTCTCCCAAATTCTAGATAGCTTTTAAGCGAATATGAGTCAAAATTACATGTAGAGAATATTAGACAAACATGTCATAAATGCATTTCCATATGAATAATCTAATTATAAATGAAAAGAAATATAACACCATCAGTAATTGTATATAATAATTGAATAAACAATGCAGATTTTACTTTTTCGTAGAAGTAAAATTATGCACAGTAAATAAAGAAATGTATCTGTAGAACAAAAGGGATAGGTCTGTGATTTCATTGTTATAACAAACTTCCAAATGAAGAAACTATGCCCTGAAACTGGAAACCAATGCCTTAATTTGTAAATTATGGTTTTAGAGATTTTTTTAGAAATAACAATTTCAGGCAGAAAAGTGCTACTAAGACAATAAGAATCCCTATGGGTTCCATATTGATTAAGAAAAATCACTTATTAACATTATATCTGTCCTACAATATTTTTATTTATCTTGTTTAATATTCCCCAATTGCATTTTAATCTGCTTTGGGCCACACCCATATTATTGCAGCTTATAGGGTCACTTAGTCAGAGAATGTAATCATTGAAATTTGAATTCAAGTCTTTCTTCCTCAGCAATCAGTTCTTCATCTATTATTTCATTTATTTTCTCATGTCTTTGATATTAGTGATAACAAGAGAAAACTATGTGACATAGTGAATAGAGTACTGGACTGGGACTACTGAAGACTTAAATTCAAACCCTTCCTTGGACACTTATTAGATCCTGGATAAGTTACTTTATCTCTCTGTCTCATTTTATTCATTCATAAAATGGAAGCAATAATAGCAAATACTTTAAGAGGGCAATGTGAGGATCTAAATGAGAAAAAAATATAAAAAGCACATTTTGAAAACTTAAAGCAATATATAAACACTATATATTATTATTATTGATACTAACATCAACAAATAAGTTCAATTTTATGTAAGGCACATTTTCCATCGATAAATGCTAGTAGGATCCTCAGGCAATTTATATAAACATTCCTCCAATTTTTATTATTAGTAGTAATGTAAAATCTATTCTCTCTTTAGGAGATAGCAAATCTCTGCTCTTCCCTAGAACTTAAAGTAAGTATGAACTATTTTTTAGCAGATAATTTCATTTTCTTTATTTTTATGGTTAATAAAATTGTGGTTTGGAACTTCTTTTCATAATCTTACTTGAATAAATATCAAGGATTTTATGGCATAGTATAGATTTTCTGTGTGCTAAATTTCAAGAAAACTGCAATTTCTTTTTGGGGGATCTCTTGTCATTTTTTTCTGAGCTATCAATACTAAGCACAGAATTTTGAATACTAGGATAGAAGGAAGCTGAATATTTTATCAATCTCTAACTATAACTATATAACTATATCTATATCTATATCTGTATCTATCTCTCATCTATCTCTATCATCTCTGTCTCTGTCTCTGTCTCTATCTCTATCTCTAGCTCTATCTCTATCTCTATCTCTCTCTATCTCTATCTCTATCATCTCTATCTCTATCTCTATCTCTATCAATCTCTATCTCAATCTCTATCTCTGTCTCTATCATCTCTATTTCTATCTCTATCTCTATCAATCTCTATCTCAATCTCTATCTCTGTCTCTATCATCTCTATCTCTCTCTATCTCTATCATCTCTATCTCTATCTCTATCTAATCTATATCTATCTATATCAATCTCTATCTCTATCCCTATTTCTATCCCTATCTCTATCTATCTATCTATCTATCTATCTATCTATCTATCTATCTATCTATCTATATCTAATAAAGCCTTGAATGGACTCTTAAAATGTTATCATTTTTTAAGGATATATTAAGTGAATTGACAAAAATATTAGATGTCTGATAAAAGACTTACTAGAGAACAGATGCATATAAATGTATTATCATTTTGGGCTCAAGAACAACTGATGCTCAACTTTTATGTTTAAATACGAGGCTTAAGATTTTTTATTTCTTTTCCCTTTATTTCTAGATAGGCAAGAAGTTTGGATTCAAATTAGTACTCAGTTTTGGAGAAACATTTTTCACCTTTAGATACATTATCCCTGAACTAATTATTTCAGATATTTCTTCTTTCTTTCTTATTTTTTTTTTCATTTTTGCAAGGCAGTGGGGTAAGGTGACTTTCCCAAAGGTCACACAGCTAGGTAATTATTAAATGTCTGAGACTGGATTTGAACTCAGGTCCTCCTGACTCCAGGGTTGGTACTCTATCCACTGTGCCACCTAGCTGCTCCCGATATGTCTTCTCTCAGTCATTCCTCCCTTAGTACTATTGTTTGAGTTGTTTTCAATTAAGACATATTCAAATCTATTTTTTTAATAGAAGTGTTATAGAACCTTTCTGATTGGTAATAAAGAGTATCAAAGTCTGTCTGAATTAATCAAAAATTCACATTATATTTAAAAAAGAAATTCATTTTCTTTGCAAGTAGGCATAGTAATTTCTATTTATAAGCAAGAGGGGAGTATAACAAGTAATTGCTGATCTTGGTGTTTCAAAGGAGATGATTTACATTTATATAAATAATTGTTAGCATGTACATAGGATCATAAAAGAGTTTTGAGATTATTCTGAAAACTATTAGGTGCTCTTCAATATTATTAAGTTAAATAGTCCTTTTTAAATTATTAGTTTCATAAAAATAATACAAAAATTAAACTTTAGCTGTCTAGAAATTTTTAAATTCCAAATATACAAAGATCAATGTTTTACTATAAATATGAGCCTCTTCTAATCATATGAAGGTATAAAAAAGTTGGAACTTAGAAGAAGCAATTATATTAGAAGAAAACTAATATAATTTGTTTTATGATTATTTTAAGAAATGCATTTATGATGGTTAACACTACACTTCATCACTGACAATATAATTGATCATTTAAGATAAAATCAGAAAGGCAATACAAAGCCAAAACCTTACAGCATGCAGTGGGTCAAAAATATTTAACCATGAGAACTGAAAAAAAAAAAAAACAAACAACTTTTAAAAAGCGATGGTGTTTATTTCCCTAACTACTAAGTATTGAAGCCCAATATATTATGAATTAGATCTATTAAGTTAAATTGAGGTAGTTCAAAAGGATTTTTTTAAAAATTACTATATATGGAAATTATTCTAGGATTTTTTTTAAGGTTTTTTTTTGCAAGGCAATGAATGGGATTAAGTGTTTTCTAGGATTTTTAAAGGTTTGTTTTTTGTTTTTGTTTGTTTTCTTTTAGCAAGGCAATGGAGGTTAAGGGACTTGCCAAAGGTCATACAACCAGGTAATGATTAAGTGTCTGAGGCCAGATTTTACATTCAGGTCCTCCTGATTTCAGGGTCCATGGTCTATCCACTGTGTCATTTAGCTGCCCTAAGTGTAGAGTTTTTAAAATCTTAATTTAGGACAACACAGAAAAATAAATTGAATGCACTTGCATCTTATCATTTATGTTTAAATATAAATTGCGAAGAGCATATCAGCTTATAAAAAACAAAACATTTTCTATAAACCAAGCTCTATGCAGAGTTGTCTTATTGTTTTCATGTCCTTTATCAAATTAATGTTTAAAACTTTTATCAACAGATACTGCTGTATCAATTTTCAATGGATGCAATAAAGCAGAGGAATTAGGTAGCTAGATATTTTTCTGACATTTTGAAGTCACTTTGATAATACTACACCACAATTCCAATTGTAGTAGATTGAATATGCAGATCCTGAAAAATAAATTCATTCACATAAACAGAACCATTTCCAAAATTTTCATTTTTTTATATATGCATTAGTCATATCAATTCTGTTAGCCAGAACAGGTGGTGATTTTTTTTTTTTTTTGGTAAGGCAATGGGGTTAAGTGATTGCCCAAAGCCACACAGCTAGGTAATTATTAAGTGTCTGAGTCCGGATTTGAACTCAGGTACTCCTGACTCCAGGGCCAGTGCACTGTGCCACCTAGCTGCCACCTAGCTGCCCCCTAGGTGGTGATTCTTAATAATAAAATCATACTGACTAGTACATATTAACTAATGTTTTATTGGTACCTGTAAATCTAAATAAACTGAAATTTTTACCTGAATTCAATTAACTTTAGTCATTATCAAAATTATTTATTTCACATCAATAAATTGTAGATCAAGTCTTTGGACTGGAGTCAAGAAAATTTGAACTCAATGCCTGACTGTGATGCTCTCTAGGTGTATGATCCAGTCACATGTGCTTCAAGTATCTCTTGTTAATTTATCTGTTAAAGACATCATTGCACAGTAAGCTGAATCAGAGAAGGGGATATGCCATACTTAGGAACTTACAGATTATCGGATTCTTCCATTTAATATACTTGATATTTCAATTATAAATGGTATTCTCCATATTAAAAAAAAACTCTTTGCAAGTGATGAATTTTCTTTGTTCTTACTCATTTGGGTGATACTCCTCAAATTCCTTCTATTTGTTCCATATTAACCACTCCAACATGTCCAGGTACCTATGAACTGATATCATTTGCTTATTGAATTTTGAAGAAATTAGATTCCTACTTGAAAAAACCTAAATTCTCTCATCAAAAAAGGACAAGGATAGCTGCTCCCTTTACCCCAGTACCCCGCCCCAGCCAAAAGCAATGGATTAAAAGTTTCATTTCTGCCATTAACTAGCTTGTGACCTTGGGCAAATCATTTAATTTAATTTCTCAGATCTTACACAGAGAACTGTGTCTTCTTTTAACTCCATGCACCACCTTAAATTTTATCTTACAGCATCCTTTTAGTCTGGAGGCATCACCCTGATGAAGATCAAATAAATATAAACAATGAATGGTATTTTCATGGTATCTTAATAGGATTTTATGACTTTGAAAGTTATCTTATTAACTGACACAAATGAAAAAAATCTGATATCCAGTGATCCAGAGAGTTGAGTTGCTGAGTACAGTTACAAAAATATTCTATCTGTCCCTGATCACAAAACTTTTTTGTTAGATTATAACAGGATTACCCAAATATCTAATTAATTGGTATATGATCTACTTCTATTTAATTTCCATCCTAAAATAGTTCTTGATTGCAAATATTACTATTTACTAACATCACAGTTTAGTTCATGGCCCATAGTATATACTTACTAGATTTTTGTTTATTGATTGATCCATAAAAGTTATTAGTACTTTTTGCAAGTATGCCACTGTGAATGATTTATAGCAATGCAGAGCAAAACAGCAAAAACAAAATCAAACTTAAAAAAATTACTACAGGTGTATAAACCTGAGAAAGCAAGCCATAAGTCTTTATCATTGACCATTACATAGACTATTTGTTGTTTCCATATAGGTTAAGAAATCAGTTGACTAGTAGTGACGAACCTATAGTAACAATTTGTTCAAAAAGATACTCATGATACATGTTTTTTTCATTGATATATCTATATATCTATATCTATATCTCTATATCTATATATATATATATATCTACAAATAACATAAAAGTTCATGGTCCAAATGAGGGGTTCTATTTTTTTTTCTTTTTTGTGCTCTGTACCTCTTTGGCAATCTGGTAAAGTTAAGGTATCCATTCCTTTTCTGAATAATGTTTTCATAAAATACAGCAAACAAGAGTATAAAGGAAATCCATAACATTGGAACAATGATTAATTTTTTTAATAAAGTTTATAGATTCCAGGTTCAGAATTCCAGGTTTAGATATACTTGCAAATCCATTTTTCACATATCCTTTAAGTATTAACTATCCCTTGCTTCTTTCTTTCATTCTTAAAAAAATCTTTACCCAATGATGATACATCAATCTGAGACCAATTTTCTCAGCATCTAGTGATAAGACCCCTCACATTCACATTATTAGTTAAACTTGGGTAAATCGAGGAATGTTGTAGTATTCCTCATCTATTTTCATGACTTCTCTAGGTCTCAGTTTCTTTTTTGATAAAGCTTGGACACAGACTTTCTACCCAGTAATTTTTATAAAGAAAATACATGTAAAATCTTTTACAGCTTGCTCCATCCACCCAAACATAGGGCTGATGAGGTCATAACTTTGTCAAAATAAGAAAAAGCAGGAACATAGATTTTGTGTTGGTAGGAACTTCTGAAGTCAACAAGCTATTTGCTAAGAACTTAATTGGGTTTCAGTTTGATCTGAAGTACAGAAGTATCCCCAATTAAGAATTTCTAAAGGAAGTTGTGGATGATATATAGGAGGGAATTTGTATTTTAATTGTTCAACATCAAAAACAATTCATCATCTAGTCACCTTCCTGGAGATGAGTTTTAGTTAAACTTTGAGAGACCAAGGGCCACATTAAGATTCCATTCAAATTTTGTCTGGCTAGGTATAAGTTGTTGAGTTTGTGCTTTGTTGGTGCAGCCTTTAAGAACTGTCATTTTCACAAACACGGTGAATCATTATAGTTGAAGTTTTGTGGAGAAATAGGGGAGAGGGGTTCAGTGCATTGTCCAAATTCTCTTTGGTCAGGGGACCAAAGGGATATTAGGGATAAAGGAGAAAGAATAGGACAAATAAATTAACCATAGAAATCATGGATTGGAAACATAGAATGCCTCGCGAATTGAGAAGATATAAATTCAATATAAAACTACTAGTGGGAGGAGTACTCTCACCACTTTCATTCCAGATCTGGGATTGATGTATAGCCATGTGTACATAGATTAAATGGAAATCTAAGTCAATTACTTGGACAATTTTAACTGAAATAAAATTGCTAGAGTGGAAATGTTTTTCTTGTAAGAGTAATAAAACAACATCAATAACAAACTGCAATCAATGAAATTCTAAATAAACTGGTCAGTCTAAGTGATTGTAAGAATTGCTTAATTCTCCATTTCACTATTTCACTGTGTAAGTATAAGGAGAGAGAGAGAGAGAGAGAGAGAGAGAGAGAGAGAGAGAGAGAGAGAGAGAGAGAGAAGAAATAATTTTGGTACCAAAAACATCTTGAAGAACATTCTGTGCCAACATAACAACTCATTCATAACTGGAAAAACAGCTAATCATAAATTATTCTTTTCTGCAAAAAGAGCTCAATCAAATATTGTAACATTGTTTGCCCATTACCTTGTGTTATGGGTCCAGTGAGGCCAAATAAAAACCTAGTTTGTTTTAGCAAGTAGTTTTTTTTTTTTTTTAAATTTGTCTAGAGGAACCTCTCTATAAAATAAGGTCCATGAAATTTGTTCCTAATTTTCCTTTTATACTTAGGAACTTCCTGTTATACAGTGTTCAGTCTTTAAATTCATTAGCTATTTCAGAATAATAGTCTCTTTCAATGACTTAAAAGTCTTAAATTAATGACATTAAATAAAAATCAAGTCTACACATTGTATCTATTTCTTGATCTCCAAAGATAGCTGTGGAAAAACTATTTATATCTATATTTATACTATCCATATCTAGTTGGAGCAGTAGATAGAACACTAGTCCTGGAATCAATTAAAATGAGTTAAAAACAGGCCTCAGACATTTAATACCTAGTAACTGTGGGACTTTGGGCATGTTAAACCCTGATCTCTTGTCATCCTCATTCATATCTGGCCTTAGAACTCTGGTGGCTCTAGAGGAAAAAGTGAAGCTGATGATTTAACAAAGCACCCCCTCACACATGTCTGATTCACTTGGTTGTTATGGCATCACTTCCTAGAGAGTCTTTGAGAGTGAAGAACAAGCAACATTATCTATATCTGTCCCTATCTTTTCCTTTCTTTCTTTCTTTCTTTTTTTTTTTAGGTTTTTTGCAAGGCAAATGGGGCTAAGTGGCTTGCCCAAGGCCACACAGCTAGATAATTATTAAGTGTCTGAGACCAGAGGATATCTATCTTTCTTTCTTTCTTTCTTTCTTTCTTTCTTTCTTTCTTTCTTTCTTTCTTTCTTTCTTTCTTTCTTTCTTTCTTTCCTTCCTCCTTTCCTTTCCTTTCCTTTTTTTCTTTCCTTCCTTCCTTCCTTCCTTCCTTCCTTCCTTCCTTCCTTCCTTCCTTCCTTCCTTCCTTCCTTCCTTCCTTCCTTCCTTTTTTCTCTTTCTTTCTTTCTTTCTTTCTTTCTTTCTTTCTTTCTTTCTTTCTTTCTTTCTTCTTTTCTTTGTTTCTTTATTTCTTTCCTTCTATCTATTATCCCTCTGTCTAATCTCTCTCTCTCTCTCTTTCTCTCTCTCTGAGTTAATTGTCAATTCATATAGATAGGAGGAAAAAATGAGTAAGGAAAAATAATTTATTTTTGATCTTGGGGAACATTAGGTATGTGTGTGTGTGTGTGTGTGTGTGTGTGTGTGTGTGTGGGTGTGTGTGTGTGTGTGTGTGTGTGTTTTCAGTATCATTTGCAGATATGGACTCATCCATTTAGAAGCAGAAATTTTAGATGAACAATTTTGCTATCTTCAAAATGGCACTGAAGATTCAATCAGGTCTAAAAATATCATGCATAAAAACTAAAAAAATAACAGCACTCAGTTAAAAAAATGAGTTCAAAGATAGTTTATTGAAAAAGCTTTATTTCATTAACATGTGGTGAGATAAAAAACAGTGAAATTAATTTAAAAACTTTTCATTGAGTTAAACAAAGTTTCACTCAGTTTATTTGAATATGAAAATTCACTGTTTTTCAACTCAAAAAATATTTTAAATTTAACTTAAGATTGAATCAAATTAAACTGAGAACTCTTCCTCTTCAATATCAGAAGTATTAATGTGAGTTTCATAGTCTTCCTGAAGTTCCTCACACATCATCCAAAGTGTCTTTGATTTATAAGTGGAAAAAATAAAAATAAAAGGAAGCTTAACAATCCTGTGAAGTAGTTATAAGCTATGTTCATTTAATAATGAAGGACACCAAGCTAAGGCTGATAACAAAGAAACAAGTCAAGTCAAAAAAGAAAAATAAATTTTACCACAAGTACCATTTAAAATATGTGGCATTACATGTGATTTTTGGTCATTCTTGAATAACAAATGCAATATCAGTTTCTCTTCTTAATATATTTTTTTTATTAAATTCTTTTTGTTTATTTCTGAGAATTTTCCCCTAAGAATCTTATTCAGAATTATTATATCCCAGCTATTCCAATAAATCTTATTATACTGTCTGAAATTTTTTATTAGTTGTTTAGTAATGTGCATGAAATAAAAACAAAAACCTAGAGAAATATCCACAAAACATCTGTTTCCTGTGTTGTGTCTCCTTCAATTTGTATGATTTGAACAAAAAGGAAAAGACTATCTTGGCATTCAGGATTGTGTGGTTATTCACATTTGGGTGAAAATAACTTAAGTTACTTCATTTTCTCTCTCTTAATCCCAAGAAAAGATAATTTATAATATATCCCAGATACCCATCACATAAATTAAATATCTTAACACCCTTTGTTTGTAATTAAACAATTATTTATTAAAGGCCTAATTGGATTTCATTTTGACCTGAAGTACATAAGCATCCTCTATTAATAGTTTGTCTTTTTTTTTATTTTGTATTTAAGGTGTAAGGGGTAAGATATCGGAAGTGAGGGAAGGAATTCATGATAATAAGTGAGAAGGAATTATTCCTCAGGAAATTTGATTGTGATGAATAAAAGGATGAACAGTATAGAGATTCTTGAGGAGACTGTGAATTGATCACTTTTCTTTCACTATCTAGACATGATTTATGCTTCAGTTAGGGGTTGGGACAGGTGAGTAACCTTATAGGACTGTCGGTGCATCTAGGATCATGAATTATTATAAAGTTATTTTTAAAAAAAGATTTTCCAATTTAAAATGATGTTTTTAAAGTAGGATGGGGCATCAAAGCACATAAATATCCATTAAAACTTAAGAAATCATAAGATTTGGGGCATTTATTAAGTCTCAAATAATGAAGCTTGATAGATTAGAAAAGTAGAAATATTTCATGAAAATTGTGTATTAATACGTGTAAGTGCATTACTTCAGTAAAAGAAAACATTTTTCTAAACTCAAGGTAGGAAATTATTATACATTTTTATGTATATTTATATATAAAAAATTACAAGTAGCAAGCATATGACACAAGGAAATGGAACAGTAAGAGCAGTAATTGTGAATGCATGCTTTTTACAATGTATTGGGTAAAAGGGATTATTTACCAAATCAAATATCTGGTATAGACATGCAGAGTATTTTCTCAAACTGTCAATTCAGCCATTTTGCTAGGTGCTAATCCAAAAAACATATTTATTAACTTGTGTACAAATGGCTAAATACCTGATTTCAACAAACTGTTCCTGAAAATGAGAATCTACTTTTGTATTAAAAAAAAAAAGAAATTGAAGGAGTGGGAAATTGAGGTAGGGAATGACAAAACAAACTAGAGTTGTTGTTTTTTGTTCTTATTGCAATCTAATAATTTTACTCAATACTTTTTTGCTGCATTTGATCATGATAAAAGAATAGCTGGTTAAAGTCCATAAAACCTCTAGCTGGTGTTTCCATGGTCGATATTTTCACATTTCACTGTAGCATGTTCAAAATCACCCAGGAACGTACTATTTTCAAGCAGTCTATATAATGAAAACAATGTACATACAACACAAGGTTCATTTAAATCATTTTGTTTTTTCACATATCACATCATATACAAGAATATAACAAAGACAGAAAACAACATAGAAACAGAAATTGACAAGAAAAATAAAATCAAGGAAAAGTCTTAATCAGGAACTAATTTCTTCTTCAAGTTTCCAGTAAATCTCAAAATGTATTTAAAAACTAAGGAGCACTTGGTGGCCAGCAACCAAATTACAAAATAAACATATCATTGTGCAGGCGGGATGTCTTGCCGAAGGAATAACAAATGTCTGTAATTCTTAGGTTTGGATAAAGGCAGTGGAATGAATTTAGAAACATGTCCACTTTTCACAATTCACTACAGAATTTTCTTTTCACAGTCCCCATGTTTGTATAAATAGTTCTTCTCTGAAAATAAAACAGAGTTAAAACATTTTCTCCCTATGAAGAAACACAAACATATACATCAATCAAGACATTAATCAAGCATTGGCATGTATTCAGCTATTTCAGGCAGGGTGTGTTGAAAGATTTTGATGAAATGATCTGTTGAGGAAATTAAATGGCACATGAAAACAAATTAAAATTAGACCACTGAAATCCAAAAATCAAGATCACCATGATCCTACATGATAAAATGTATTTCTAAGTGAATAATTGGTACTTATAAAAATGCCATATTATCCTGATTTCATATACTCATGTCATGATTTTTGACATTGCATGCTAAATTTATTTTGGCAAAAACAAACAAAATATTCATGCAAAACATTCATTATTTCTAAAATGACCAGGTTGTACAGATTTTATTTATCTGATCTTATGATATTTATGGAAGCTAAGTGGGCTATTTGTCAAGATGATACAGCACAAATTAACAATTTAATATATGCTCTGCCACTTGAATTTTCCAGGCCCCTGTCTTTCTTCTCATTTGAGGGGTATTATGCTTTGGAGCATTTCACAGCTGTTGACGTATCTTCCAGCAAAATAAAGAATCAAAATCTAGTCTATCAATCAGAAATTATTTTATCTCCTTCACTCAAAGGTGCATCTTTTGAGAGAGTGGCAAAGATTAAGTTATTTGTAAATTTTATGTTTTGATGTTTACACATGAATTTAAGAAAGGCTGTCTTCTTTTATCACAGATAGCCACAGGGTTGCATTAATAAAGACATATCACAAAGAGTAACAAATAGCTAATACAGTTCCTTAAACCAGCAGACAACTTAAACAAAACACAACAGAAACAAAATACAACAAATGTATTTTTTTTGTTATCGAGTATATTTGCTTACCTTGAGTTCTCTTTTTAGACCCTAGTTGTGTTGTATTCAGATTCATGTTTGCTTAGAGACCCAATGAGGCAGAACCTGGAATGTTATGGCTATTTCATTCAACAAAATAATATTTGCATACACATAAAATATATGCATATATACATATACTTAATTAAAATAATCACTGCAAAATTTAATCAAACTAAACAAAAAGATTTTTGTTGGCATGCAAAAAAATCCTTTAAAATTACTAGATATCTTGTAAACTAAGACAAGTTTTAAATTCATAGTGGAAATAGTAATATTATATAAAGAAACATAAACCTATAACTCATGCAAGACAAAAACATAAATATGTACAAATATGTATTTTGATTCAGAGTGCTTGGAATTTGAAAAAGTCTTCCTGGCTGTTAATATTTTTATTTTTTCTCTCCTCATAAACTTTATTTGTTCTTATTTTCAGGTATTCTAGAAGGTAATAACACAAGAAAAAATGTTTGTACACTTAAAAAAACACCAAATTTTATTGCTTTTTCTTGCTACATTTTTCATAGGTAAGTATTTGGCATTCTATCAACACTGCAATTCTGTTTATAGTTTGAATATTTATCTTTATGTTTTCTTTGGCCAAGCACTAAGGAAAACAATTTCTTTTCAATGCAAAACATTATGAAGCAATGTTTTGAAAAAAGATAGTTATAAATAACTTTCCATCTAAAAAATGTCAGAAATATGGGTACTTTATCACTCAGTTTAACATATCCAGTTATAATATTTATGAAAATATAAAAAAATACACTGCTTTGATTAGTATAGTAAGGAATATATAGGAATTCCCCTTAAATATGAGGATGCTATCTAATACTGTAAAAATATACATTATTTATGTAAGTATAAAGCATATGTTTACAACTCTATCATCTTTAAAAGTGATTTTTGGTTTATCAAAATATATCTATAGCTGTAGAATATATGTACAATATGTATGTATGCATGTGTATACATACATATGCACTTCATATATCTGCTCTGTGCTATTCCATATGTGAATGTAAGAGGAATTATGAATAAGACAGAAAAGAGAAGGGTAAAGAAAAGCAAATTAAGACACTACAATCTGAACTATTAATAGAAAAAGAAATGAAAGAAAAGAACACAAACTATTTTGTGAGCAATTAAGTCTTCATGGAATAGTCTTCACCAAAAAAATCTATTGATACTGACCGCTGGACAGATTTATCATGTCTGGACAGCCTATGACTCGTGGTGGGCACCTCTTCAATTTCATCTATGTCACACGCCTCTGCAGCATCTTGTGAGTAGTTATGCTTCATGACAAGAATATTTCTTCTGTTCATGGGTGGAATGAGGGGCTTGACAGGTTGGGGTGGCATTTCTGCCAAGAGAGGAGCATCTCTTGTGCTGAGGTTACTACGGCTGCCTTTAGTGCTAGACAGTTGTGATCCACAGTGATGGTCATGAATGCATTTGGAAGATGACCTCCTCAGTTTATGGTAATTTTCAAAATCATCAGCCACATCTGCAAAGTCAGCTGTAGCCCCTGTCCCTCTAAGAGTACATAACTCATAATGAGGAGGCTCAAATACCTCCTGGAATACTGTCTGGTCAAATTCTGCTTTCCTTTGGACGAATTTTTTACGAGGCTGTTTGATCTGTACGATGACAGAAATAATAATGAGGATGATCACAATACAGGAAGTCACCCCAATGACAGTCCCACTGGTATTGGTAAGCTGGTCCAGTAGGTTAGTCTTTCTTTTTTCTGCATGTTGGAGAGAAATTTAAGAAATTACATTACATATACAGTTACAACAATTAAGAAGTCTCATTCTCATTTTCAAAGACCTACTTTAGCATGATCCATACCAGAAGGAGTTTAAAAAAAAAAAACTTCCAAATTTTGGCAAGGTACTTAATGATCAACACTTGATTAGCATAAAAGTTCAACTTCCAGCTATTATCTCTTCCTCTTTCCCTTTTCCTTATCTTATGCAAAAACTGTCAAAGAAAGACTTTTTGACTTTAAATTCAGTACTTTCACTCATTTTTAAAAACTCACATCTGTCCTACTATATATGCTTAAAATCTGGGTAGTAAGGAAACTATATACCTCCTAATATCTTTTTTTTTATCTCCCATTCCTGTTATTGATAACTAAGAAGTATGGAAAGCAAGAAGTTTGGAGAATTATATTTGCAATTGAACTAATACTAATAACATGTAGAGAATTAATATTCTGAAGCTAAATTTTTCAAAAGAAAAATATTATTTACAGGTAGTAGAAATTCCAAATGAATGATTAAATATTTTTTATGTTTTCCATTTTCATTGATTTTTTTTAAATTTTTTGCAAGGCAATGTACAAGGTCACACAGGTAGATAATTATTAAGTGTCTGAGGCCAGATTTGAACTCAAGTACTCCTGACTCCAGGGTGGGTGCTCTATCTACTGTGCCACCTAGTCACCCCTTCATTGAACTTTCAATTATTATCTAAAAAAGGGTTTGAATGGATACTTCTCAAGATTTATTTTTTATCTCTTTACTTCTGTCTCTCAGAAAACTTTCCAGTTTCATTCAAGTTTTGGCTTATTAGTTCTCAACTATAGGAAGTCTTTCCTCAGTTAGTACTTTCTCCTTCCCCCTTAAATTATGCACATACTTATTTCCTTGTATGTTATCAGTAGAATGTTAGCACTTAGTGGCAAGACTTCTTTTTCTCCTTCATTTTTTTTAAACTCCAGCACATGGTACAAAAGACAAAGATTGTAAATACAATCTTTGTCTTTTTGTATTATATTAAATGTGGTATTGTGTTATGCTGTGTTGTTCTGTGCTGTGTTGGAATATATGTATTTCAAAAGTGTTAATTTTTTTTAGTTTTTTTTTTTTTACAAGGCAAATGGGTGAAGTGGCTTGCCCAAGGCCACACAGCTAGGTAATTATTAAGTGTCTGAGGCAAATGTGTGAATTTTTTGAAGGAAAGAAAAGGAGAGAATAGAAATTAAAGAGTTCAGAGAGAGAGAGAGAGAGCAATTAAAGGGGACAATTCCACTTAATAATTGACTACTAAGCTTAATAATTGTTTTATTATCCACTGATTCATTGTAGGAAACCGTGCAGTCAGATCTTTAACTATTTCTATACCTTAGCAACTTTGCAGTTTTGCAAATCTACACATCGTGTTTGCAGTTGAGATAGACACTTCTACATATCTTTATACCTAATACCCAGGATCCCTCAGACTTAGGCACACTAGTCTTTTGCTATATATTTTTCTCCTATATGGTAGAAAATGTTCTTACAAAGATGCATTTAAGTTAATAATGAGGCAAAGAGTCTGTTTCCCAAGATTAAAGTGATCATTAGGTTCCTAAGATCCTAAAGCTACAACCATTTTGCTTCCTCTGAACTTTCTCACCCTATCATATATTCTCCCTATAGAGGCAATAGCATTTCTGGTAATGGAAAAGAAATACTTTTAGCTGATCACAGCTTTCCTGTTTTAAAGAATGAATATTGTTTAAAACAAGAAAAATATTTCTGCCACAATGGCTTCAGTTACTTGGAAATAAATTATTATAATCTTATGAGTTAAATGTCTCCTTTTTGAGGTACATAGTTTTATTTCACCATTCTGTCCTAACTTTTCAGAGGCTTTTCCAGGATTCAACAAGATTATGTTTCATAATACATCTGGTTTGCATATCTCTTAATTGCTACCTAAATCAAGTCTATTCAGCCTCTATAACAATACTTATACAGAAAATGAAAACAAACAAACAAACAAACTAAAAAAGGTGGACTGATTCAATTTCCCTTGAGAAGTACTGTTTGGCAACACAGTGTAAAAGTAAAAGTATTGAACCTTTACTCTCTGGGTGGTGATAGACCAATTGGAATTTCAATGCCCTCACCTGAAATATTCTGATAATCATACTTTTACAACAAATTCCATCAAGCTGATGTAAGAAAAATACTCTGTAAATCTTGAAGTACTATGTGAATACAAAAGAAACTCATATAGATGCCTTTTCTGAAAGAATACAGAAGCATTTTACTCCTTTCTATCTTCAATCCACACTGCAGATCACATTCACAGTGATTTTCATTTCAAGAAAACATTTATTCAGAAGAATTCATGCCACATATGGGTCTTTCATTGACTGCCTGCAGGCATTATTGCTCATCCTATGGCTGAGGGTTTCTGCTTCCATTTATAGTAAGTAAGCATCTTAATACACAACAGTAGGCTTTAAGCATGAAATAATTTTTAACTTACTTTCCTTTACTTGCCTGTGTTTCTCAGCAAATTGTTTAATGTGGGAGCCTGACAAAACAGTTCATCTGGCACTTTCAAGTGAGCTTAAATGCACTACTTTCAGGATCCAATCAAAACCCCCTCACTACAGGAGAAAATTTTTGCCCACATTCAAATAAGGGGCCATTAGACAGTCCATTCCTTGGAAGAACAAATGAATAGCTAGCTCATTGAATTAAACAGTGTGAAGCATTGGAAAGTGCAACTGCTCCTCAGAGATACTGAATCTTTAGTGTTCCTACACAATGCTCAATGAAATCAAACTGAAATTAATGAAAGATGCAACCATGGATTAAAAAAAGAATGAAGAGGAATGAACTACATTAAAGGGATCATTTTATGTCTTCATGGCCACAAGGGATCTCTTAAAATGAAAATGTTTAAAGAATATTCCATTCACATTAATGAAAATAAAGAACTTAGAATTGGAACAAAGCCAATATAAGATTCTCACTAAACACACACACACAAACACATAGAAACATTGTTTATAAAAACAAATATCTTAATGAAGTTTCTATTTAGGAAAATTTGCTTAACATTCTCAGAAGCTTGGAGTAATCATCCTTGTTTCGCTAAGTAAAAGGAGAATTCCAAAGATTCAAGTCAGTATTACCTTTACAGTGATTTTCATCCCAAGGGTAAACACAATTCTGGAGTCCATTGCAGACCAATGTGTTATTAATACACATATTACTATGGCAGAAAAATGTATTACCTTCACATGGAGCTAAAAAGGAAAAAAGAAAAGAGAGAAAAAATAATCATTGACATTCTATGAAATGCCACTTGCATCTTAGACCTAAGGGGAAAAAAGAGATATGATTGATAAACTGTTGTTAAATTGAACTAAATGATCTGACATGGGTTTTTTTGAAGTGTTCAAATGAGAAAATTATTTCCTGTATTTGAGACAGAGCTGAAATACTTCTCAAGAGGTCTGACTTTAAGAAAAATGTTTTCTACCATAAAAGAAGAGCTATTGATTATATAAGAGAATTTGTATTGCACACTTTATATATATTTGCTATGCCTCTAAATTTAAATTTAGTTAAATGATTTAATTGAGAATAAATGAATTCTATTTTGGAAATGCAGAAACCAGAAAACACTGGTCAACCTGAATTACAAAAAGGAAATGTGTTAGTCATGTATTGTACAGGTTCTGTCAATGGGGTCTCACTTTAAAAACTAAAGCCACTTCAGATGTGTCTTATGTATGGTATTATCCTCATGAGTACTTTTCTATAATTAATAAATATTAATAATCAACTTGGTCTGTTATAAATTTATACCAAGAACAAAGAGAAAATTTGTGACACCTTTCATAACTAGATCTATATCTACATATCTACATATCTATCTATCTATCTATATGAAAATCAAAGTCCTCATATTAACATTTTCTTACAATAATCTTTATGTTATCAGAACTCAGTGTTTCTTTTTCCATCATTAAAGCTATGACAGACAGAGTTGTATAGAAGTGCACAGTGTGCTGAATTTGGAATGGAAAAGACTGAATTCAAATCCTACTTTTGACACAACTTGTATCATTTTACAAGAAATTTATCTTGCCTGAGGAACAAACATTTCTCTCTAAGTTCAAAGTTTTAATTAAGTTTTCAACAAGTTGAAAAAATCAGTTTATTTATGTAAAGTACTATAATATTTAAAAATGTACTAGCTGTTATCAAAATTAGGGAAAATTTACTGGTTAGCATTGTCTAGGGGTTTTTTTTGTTTTTGGTTTTGGTTTTTTTAGGTTTTTGCAAGGCAAATGGGGTTAAGTGGCTTGCCCAAGGCCACACAGCTAGGTAATTATTAAGTGTCTGAGACCGGATTTGAACCCAGGTACTCCTGACTCCAAGGCCAGTGCTTTATCCACTACGCCACCTAGCCGCCCCTAGTTTTATTTTTAATTTTAAATTTTCTCTATCAATATCTCTTTCTTATCTTTTCCCATTTTAATTACTTATTCTCTTCTACCTATATACAAGCTCAGGCCTAATCTTAGCATAACTTTATCCTAATAGCATCCTAAAAGATCAAACTAATGCCCTCCTTTTGGTCTTCATTTTACTTCAAATTTCCATAGAAATTGTCATAAATCATCAAACTGTTTTGATACAGTGCTTGGATTCTTTGACAATGCCCTGTCTTGAACTCTTTCTATCTCTCGGATCATTCTTTGTTTCTATCATTTGCTTCTCTTCTTTCTCACAACCCAAAAGGTGGGAAAAATAACCCAAAGCTTTTTCCTTTCACCTCCCCTCTTGTCTTAACTCTCCCTCTTCCCTCATCTCTCCTCTTCCCTTATTTCTCCTCCCCTCTTCACCTCTTCTCTGCTCCCTTAGAGGATGAGTTCTTAGAGGAAGGGTACAATGTTGTTGCCTTTATATTTTTAGATTTTAGCACATGATACATTGTAAGCATTAGTAAATTCTTGTTAAGTAATTCTTCCTCTCCATTTTCCTCTTCCTACACCTTTACTCTCCTCTCTTTTCTCCTATGTTTCTTTGTAATCTCACTCCAGTCAGCTTTCATTAACAGATATTCAACTAATACCCAAATCTATATCTGCAATCATAACATCCTGTGAGCTTCAGTTCCTTATTTCCAATTACTTACTAAGCATCTCTACCTATATGTCTCATTAGTGCCTCAAATTCAAAATGTGCATAACTAACTGCATATGTTCTTTGCTGCTTGTGCCCATATCAAAGAAACATGTTTTGAATTCTTTGCTCAAATCTGTATGTCTTTCTAATTTCTCTTAATCTCTTGACACTAGCATTATTATGTTAGAACCTGCCTCCTTAGCTATAATTAGCTGTATCATAAGTATTGACCTATGCCTCAATACTTTTTAGTTATCTGAAATGGAATGTATAATTAGCTAGTCACTCCCTAACTTTACTCCTACCACAACAGTCTGTCTCATAAAATGAAGCTTCAGTGCATCATATGACTGGAATGAGAAAGTAAGTATCTGTTGTTAACAAAGTCTTTGTTATTGATAATTTATATTCCTTGACTATACACCTATCAGAAATAGCATAGAACTTAAAATGCAAAAAATATGATTATCTCTACAACTATCAATGGATACTGAGTAGTAGGTTATATATTAAAGAGGAATAGACTCAAAGTAGTAGAAAGGAGGTAAGACCACATTGGACTTGAGTTATTCCCTTTAACTTCTTGTTGTGTATAGGAGCAGAAAGAACCCTTTTCTACTATCCTATTGGACACCATTTTTCTTCTCAGGGGACCATATTAGAAGAAGTAGTTTTACATTTTTTTTCTTAGAGTCTATATTGAATTCTTCTTTTATATATTAAACAATATTAAATAAATATTTAGGGATTATCAGATTATTCCACTGACCTTTTGGTCACTACTTATGACATCCAGAAGGTAGCCAAAGGTTGAGGAAAGAAGAGAAAAGGGAGGGAGATTGTAACAGGTATGTTTTCAGAGTTCTGCCTAGGACAGTGCTCTTAATAATTCTTTCAAATAGCTTCTATATTTCAAAGTTATTTCAAAGACATTATTGATAGGTAGGCTGGGGCAATAGATACACGGCTGTGTTTGGGGTCAGAAAGATCAGATTTCAAATTCAGTTTTGGATGTTTACTAATGGTCTAACCCTGATCAAGTCATGTAATATCTGTTCACCTTAGTTTCCTCAACTGTAAGATGGGGATGATAACAACACCTTTCTGCCAAAATTATTATGAGGATCAAATGAGATAATAATGACCAAGTGCTTAGCCTGGCACATAGTAAGTGTTATATTAATGTTAGTTATTAGTTATTATTATTGTTACCTTTCTTCTCCCTTAACCCCATATGCAGCCAGTTGGCATATAAATGTTAAATAACAGTTAATTCCAATCTAACTAGCTATGTCTCCAAAATATCATTATCTGTTCATTCCTTTATGTCATAATTGTTTTATATTTTATCTGGGTGTAATGTGAAACATTCCTAATTTTTTTCTCTGCTTTAATTACCTTTTAAATACAACCCCATCTTCATGTAGCAAAGGAAGCTTTTTATTACATAGATCTGACCAAGTCACACTTGGGCACAGGAAAACAAAATCAAGAATTGCATAAAATCAAAGATTGCCTACAAAAACAAAGCAAAAGCTCCTTTTATCAGGATTTAAAGTTCATCACAATTTGGCTTCAACCAACTTTCCCAACTTTTTTACATCACTCCTTTTTTCCCTCTGAATTCCATACTGGACTATTCAATATTAACTGACCTTATATTGCATTCTCTTGCCTTCATGCATTTGTACATTTTGTTCCTAGGCTTCAAATGGGCTTCCTCCATGTCTGCTTGATGAAATCCTACATTTCGTTAAAGGCCCAATACATGTTCACCATAAAGTCTTCTGTGTTTTCACCAATTTTCAGCTGAAACTAGTATGGGACCTTTGTCTATGATATCTCCATGGCTTTCACTTGAAGATAATTAATGATCGAAGACACACTAGTCCCGGAGGCAATCAATTCCAAATTGCAAAGATGTTAGGTACTAGGAAATGCTTTCTTGCATCAACCTAAATCTACTATATGTCAGACAATTTCTACTTCATTGATTCAGGTGCTTTTTTTTTGTCTATTCAGTCAAAGAAAGCAAATTTAACCTTATGGAAGACCAGTTATTGATGTCACACCTTAGCTAAATTTTCTTCTCTCCAGTATAAACATTTTTCAGTATTTATTCACTGCTTACTCTATGCCAGATCCTAAGCTCTGAAGATACTGAGACAAAAAAATAAAATTAAGCAGTTTCTTCTATTGATGAACTCACATACTTTTGTTTTACTTCTGCTTTTTGTCAAGCAATGGGGTTAAGTACTTGCCCAAGATCACACAGCTAGATAATTATTAAATGTCTGAGACTGAATTTGGACTCACGTCCTGCTGACTCCAGGGCCAATGCTCTATCCACTGCACCACACAGCTGTCCCTTGATGTCAAATTCTAATAGAGCATGATCATAACTAAGTGCATAGATAAGGTATACAAGGTAAATACAAATGTTTTAGAAGAGGAAAAACTTCAAAGAAAAGAGATGAACTGGAGTGATCAAGAAGTGATCAAGTAGGAGTGATCACCAGAGTCTACATAGATGTCATGAGCTGAGTCCTGAAATTCCTTAAAATTCCTGAAGGGGAAGGCAAGGAGCAATTACTTTTAAGACATGAATGACAGTCAGTACAAAGCACAGAAATGGGAATGGAATTCCTAGACTGTTAAAATAAACATCATATGGCATAGATTCTTGGTCTTTTATCACCTTGTTTGTTTTCTACCAGGACAGTTTCTAGCTTAACAATGTTCTGTTGAAAATGTGGCACCAGATATGGTTTAACAAGGTGATACTGCCTTCATTTAAACTCTCAGGTCACTGTTAGTTCTTTTATTCATTTAATTATATTCTAACTTGTATAATAGTTATTTATACATATTACCTTTCCTAGTCTCTACTAGATAACAAACTCCTTGAGGTTTAGTTTTGTTTTTAAAACTTTGTCTAGTAGACAATAGAGAGAGACAGAGTGCTATAGTGGCTAGTGATCTAGTGAATTAGTTTTGTAACCAGTATGATCAGAGTACAAATCTTGCCTCTTGACAAATTTTAATTCTATGGTCACGAGGAAGTCCTTATAATTTTGTACTATCCTAGATAATTATACTATGCACAAATGGTGAGTTTTTTTGATATTTTTGCACCTTTCATTAGAGTTCATTGTCATACAGGTAGATATTAGTTAACTCTTTTCCAAGATAAATATAAAAGAACTCAAATTAGTCATTTGAGAAGTACCTATTAAATCCCAGTAATGAATCAGACACTGTCCTAAGTACCAGAGATGCATAGCTCACTGTTAAATGCAGGAGAAAATAGCCCTAGAGTCAGATGGAGCTGAGTTCAAATGTGACCTTAATTTACTAGCTGTATGAATTTTGGTTATGTCATATAACCCTCATTTCCTCAAATCCAGGACAATCTCTAGTCATTTGGGTCCATATCTGGTCACTGGATCCAGATGACTCCAGAGGAGAGAGACTGGTGACTTAGTCAAGCACCCCCTGACTCAAATCCAATTTATGTGCATGTCATGGCTTCACTACCCTATTGTCACAGTCTTCTTTGAGAATGAAGAACAAATTCTGTGCAAATAACTATATATTGGCAAGATATATACAGGGTAAAATGCAAATAAAATAAATAAAAATAAAATAATAAAGGAAAGTGCTACCACTTAGAGTGATTTGAAAAAGATTCTTGTAAAAGGTGCGATTTTACCTGGAACCTAAGAGAAGCCAGGAGGTAAAAATGAGGAAGAAAAGAAGCTCAGGTATTGGGAAAGTCAGTGAAGATGAATGGAGGCAGGAGATGTAGTGTTCACAAAAATATGATAAAACAGAAGCAAAGGAAGAACCTGGGGGTGGCGATGGGGAGCGATGGGCATTCCAACTTGCACTTCTAAGTCAGTAAGTTGAGATAAAGTCAGTTGAGTGTAAGTAAAATCATTTCTGAAAAGGATGGTCAGGAAAACTGTGTCTCAGGAGAAAGGTTTCAGTGAGTGTCAGAAGATGTTAAGATGGGGAATGAGAGGGTTTAAAATGACTGAAAACTTGTTACTTATGAACTCATTCCAAAGCATACAGAAGAAGGGCTGGATAGTTTTAAAGTGGAATGGTGCAAGGCAAGGGAGTTAAGGGTTTGATGACATCAAAATATGGGAGTGGAAGTATAGAAGCAAGAACATATCATAAAATTGGTAGCCCAAATATCTGGAATACACAGTGATCATAAGAGTATGCTAAAGTAGAAGTTCATAAATCATTGAAAATAAGTTCAGTTTGATTTTCAACATTCCTAAGCATTTGACCTTAGAATAGAAATCCCTAGTGTGTTAAACAAGAGGATATATCTAGCTAGAAAATGTAGAAAAGGAAGAAGGGAGATAACCACAGAGGTGGCAAGACTAGGCAGGCAACTGGAAAAGGGAATATATTGGCATGGCACTTCATTTCTAACTCTGAAGGCCCAGACAGGAGACGCATTTTGAATAACTTGATGAAAGAATTGATTTCAAATCCTGGGGTAGACACCTAGAAATTATATGACTTTGGACAAGTCATATATCCTCTCTTAAATTAGGTCCTTCTGTAAAATGAGAAATAATACTACATATCCTCTCGGGACTGTTGTAATGATCACATGAAATAAAATAGTTCTCTCTCAGATCATTTCTCTTGCAGTTGTCATTCTCTCCTCTTCTCCTCATTTTGATTTCTTGGTGAGTCAATTCAAATCTAGATCTTCTCTTGAATGCCTAGACCTCCTTATCATGTCATTTATTCTCAGACAATCCTTAGCCTTGGGTCACTCTCATCATTTTCCACCTTGGCTCTTGCACTGTACTGTTCAATAAAGATGGAGACAGACATGCAAAAGCTCTGACTTGGTTCATTATAAACTTATGTTATGCAGTCTCAGTTGAGCCTTCTACTTATAGGTATTCTCACTGCCTATTGATTACAGACCTTTCTAAATTTGCTATACCTACCTCTACCCCTATTAATTCAGTTGAGATTAATTACAGAATTAATTACAGAATTTTTTGTTAATTACAGAAAAAATGGGGTCCTAGCAATGTTTCCTCTTCTTTCTTCCTCATCTCCTATCACTCAGATACCTGCTGCTATCCACTCCTCTCCGTCCCAAATGATGAAGTGGCCTTATTCTTTATTAAGTCTAAATCTTTTACCAGTTCAAGCAAACCCATTCCATCTCATTTCCTCCAACTGATTATGCCCTCTGTCATGTCCACTCTTTCATATATTTTCAATCTCTTCCTGTCTACTGGCTCATTTCTTATTGCCTAAAAATCATTCCCCATATCCTCAAATGAGAAAAAAAAAACTTCACTTGATCTTTCCTCATTTCTTTTTTTTTTCAGGTTTTTGCAAGGCGAACGGAGATAAAGTGGCTTGCCCAAGGCCACATAGCTAGGTAATTATTAAGTGTCTGAGACCGGTTTTGAACCCAGGTATTCCTGACTCTAGGGCCGGTGCTTTATCCACTACGCCACCTAGCCGGCCCGATCTTTCCTCATTTCTATCATTTAATATCAATTCTGTCTTATTTGGCTAAACACTTGGAAAAGATCATTCATAATAGTTGCCTCCACTTTCTCTCTTTTCTTAACCCCTTATGATCTGATTTCCAACCTTATTATTCCTCTAAAATGTCACTTCCCAAAGTTACTAATGATCTCCTACATGATAAATTCAGAGGCTTTTTCTCAATCTTTATTCTTCTTGACTTCTCTTTAGCCTTTGATACTGTTATTTTCTCTCCTCCTTGATACTATTTTCTCTTTTCTATCTGACAACTCCTTTTCAGTTTCCTTTGTTCATTACCATACAGTTAACATCCTTTAAAACTATAGGTTTCCCTCAGGGTTATGAGTTGAATCCTTTTCTCTTCTCCCTTTATTCTACCTCACTTGGTGGACTTATCACCTCCAATGGATTTAACTCCATACTGATGATTTTCAAATTTATATTATTCCAGACATGCTGCTAAGCCCCCATTTTGAATTTTCAACTACTTTTCTAACTTTTCAGAAATTTTAAACTGGGTACCCAGTAGATGTATTAACCAAAATATATACAAAATTGAACTCATTATCTTTCCACTTATGTCCTCTTACCGCCCCTATCTTTCCTATTCCTGTAGAGAACTACAGCATCTCTAAGAATTTTCCTCTTCTTTTCACCTCTCTCAGCCTATTACATCCAGTCTATTAGCAAAGTCTCTCTGTTTTTTCTAACATTTCTCTAATATTCACCTTCCTTCCTCTGACATTAGCATCAGTCAAGTGCAGACTCACCACCTCATTCCTAGGTTACTGAATAGCCTGCAAGTGGTTTTGCCTGTCTTAAATCTCTTCCCATTCCAATCTATACTCTATTAAATCACTAAAGTTATTTAAAAAAACTAAATAAATCACCTATTCCCTACACTATTAAATGCAAAAATGCTTTTTTTTTACCGTTCAAATTCCTTCATGACTTAGCCCCCTCCTGCTTTTCCATTTTTTTGACTTTCTCCCTTCCAGGAACTCTTTGATTTAGTGCTACTGATGTTCTAGTCATTCTACAAATAAGGCATTGCACTTATTAACACTGCAAATTTTTCTCTTGTTGACCCATGTCTGGAATGCTTTCATTCCTCTGTCCCAAATACAAACATCCTTGTTATCCTTTTGATTTCAACAAAATTATATTCTATGTGAAGATTCCTACAAATCTCTTTTAATTCCAGTTTCTCTTTTTTGTTAATTATTTCCTATTTATTCTGTGTATAGCTTGCTTTGTATATATTTGTCTGCAAGTCATCTTCCCTTTTAGTTTTGTAAACTTGCTTTTGTCTCCTTTTTTTTTGTATCCCCAGTGGATAGCACATTATTGGTGTTTATTAAATGGTAACTGATTAATTAAAGATGATTAGGTAGGGGGTGGCTAGGTGGCACATTGAATAGAGCACCGGTCCTGGAGTCAGGAGTACCTGAGTTCAAATCCGGCCTCAGACACTTAATAATTACCTAGCTGTGTGGCCTTGGGCAAGCCACTTAACCCCATTGCCTTGCAAAAACTTAAAAAAAAAGAGGATTAGGTGAAGTAAAAGGAGAAGACAGTCACAAGGCTGAGGAAGGACATGGTCAAGAGGACGTAAATGTAGATGAAAAGAGGGAGAAAAGGTGATACAATAGCTCAAAATACTATGGATTGAGGTGAAAGTTATAGGAATTGCATGATTAATTCCTAGTGAAGGGTAGAGAATACGATCAAAGAAGGTAAATTGATGGTAGATAGTCTTGGATGTATTCTATACTTTAGGAAGTATATTTCTTTCTTTTTAATACTTAATAGTATTTTTTCCAATTACATGTAAATCATATTAAGCATATTTCCAGATTGAAGTTTTCCTTTGTTCTCAAAGAAGACCATGACATCAGGAAGGTGATGCCATGATAAGCACATAAATTGGATTTGAATGAGGACCTGCTGTGCTAAGTCACCAGCCTCACTTTCTCCACTGGAGCCATCTGGGTCCAGTGGGCAGATATGAATCAGGATGACTGGAGATAGCCCTGTATGCAAGGCAGTCAGGTTAAGTGACTTGCCCAGGATCACACAAGCTACTATATGACAAGTGTCTGAGGCCAGATTTGTACTCAAGTTTTCTAGCTTAAGGGTCAGTGCTTTCTAATATTTCTGGTTTCATCATGATGTGAAAGAATAAGAAAAAGAAGGAAAAAATTAGAAAGAAAAAGCAAAAATCAAATTGAAAATAGCGAAAATAATATGCTTTGACCTGCACTTCATAGTTTGTTCTCTGGATGTTGCTGGCATTTTCCATCACAAGTCTTAGTGATCTTTGATCACTCTATTGCTAAGAAGAGATATATGAGTTGATATTCACACAATGTTGCTGTTACTGTGTTCAGTGTTCTCCTGGTTCTGCTCACTACACTCAGCAAGAGCTCATGTAAGTCTCTAGGAAGTTTATTCCAAAAACTTCAGAAGTAGGTTAGGTAACATGCCATGGACTGGGCCTCAAAGGGGAACCTTTCTTTCTGTCCACAGACTGCTCAATGAAGCTAAAGAAAATCCCAAACTTATCCTGACTGAATTCACTACACATTTATGTTTCTTAAGTTTAACTAGCCTCTCACAGAAGAAAGGGAAGTCTTTTTAAATTTCCCTACTTCATCAATATTCCATTGTAAGAAAATGTTTAGTGGTCTTTAGACCACCATGAAAAATATTCTTAAAGCAGGCTGTAGTTAGTAAATCTTTATAAGGAAAGCAGTCCTACAAGATTAGGCCATGAAAACCTACTGATGATGATATTTTTGGGTTAATACAGTATACCCAAGAATAATATCTTGCCAACTATCTATGTACTACAAAAGTCTACTTTATGTCCTGAACCTTGATATGCAATTTGGCCAGCTCCAGGCAGTCATGGAGACCAAGGTTTAAGAATTCCACTCTCTTAAAGGTACTTTGGAATATTCCTTTTTCCCCCCTCTCTGGAAAAACATACTTTTCCCTAGAAGTGTGCTACTCCTGTAGGAACAAGACTTTCTAACTGAAAGGACCACTTGAATGGACCAATGCTCCTGTGATCACCAATTGTGTCACCCTTATATGAATCTTATTTCATGTTAATGTGTTTATGTCACATTTATATATTATTCCTACTGTTTTACTAGTATTTGTTAATATTTGAATATTGAACTGACCTTCATTGTTATGACATATTAATAACAACAATGGAACTCATAAAGAGGCTTATTTTTCCTGACAATTCTGGTTGACCTATGAATCTTTCCTCAGATATAATTCTGGTCCTCAGGAATTTTCCATTTTGACAGCTGAACCTCTGGTAGGGACTTGGGTAATATAAAACCAGTCCTAGAAATCAAGGGTCAAAAGGGAAAACTTCTGACCTCCCAAGAGGGGCTCCTTTATGCCAGAGGACTGTCATAATATATCCATTTACTAGAATGGCTATTTGAATCTTTTTAGTCATCCTCAGAACTCTCATAGTACCTTCTTTCCCCTACCTTATCAGTTAAGGACTTTATTGTCACTATAAATGACAAAGTCATTCAATTGTAGTTTTTTTCATTCCCTTGTTTTTATGATTACTCCCCCACTAATTTAATGATCTTTACCCACCATCACCCTCCATCATTTGTCTCACACAAAGATGTCCCTTTCTTTCCCAAGGCAAAACTCTCTAAATGCACCTTTGATCCTATTCCAGCCTGATTGCCCCTTATCAAGACCTCTACTACCTTTCCTTGTTATTTAGCTAGATACTAAGATCAGTCAAATAGAAAGTTATCAAAAAGTTTTCTTCCACTGGGATTAAGGGGTAAGCAGCTCTATCAGCTGTAACCTCACAGTATTCTGAGACTGGTTCAGGTGCAACTATTTTCAGTTATCACTCTGTGGTCCATTAAATCTTGTTGCTTCCCTCCCCCTTGCCCTAATATTGTAAGGGCAACACCATCCTCTCAGGATCTCAGGTTCCCAAGCTAAAAGTCATCCTCAATTCCTCACTTTCTCTCATGCTTCATAATTAAGCTATTGCCAAGGCACTTCTCTCCTCTGACACTACTACTATTTTAGTTTTTACCTAGCATATTGGAATGAGCATAAAACTTAGTTTCAACTTTGGTACACATAAAAAAATATTTAGTTACCTAATAAATTTTAATGACCCAAAAATGACAGTGATCCATCAGTTAAATGCTGAGCCCATCTAATTCCAACTTAGTAAAATAACTGTGACCTCACAATTTCATTTTCTTCCAAAGATGCAGGTCCCAATCCATCCATGCCTGATCATCCTGAATGACTTTTGTTCTTGTCCTCTCATAAGTTCATTAGAGGAAATCTCAACATAAAGCAGGCCTACCTCACTTTTTACTGATGTTATGAAGAGTCTCTCTGGAGCCCTCTACCTATCTTCTGGTCATCTCTCAATGTTGCCTCATGAACAAACTTATAAACATAAACATTTATAAATATAAATATATTCAAAATGAATCCATTGTATTATATCAACTCTTTAAGCACAAATACTCTTTGCTCATTTATTTTTAAAATAAATGAAAATGTGTTATTTCAAAATTTATAATTCATTGAATATTATGAAATTTATTATAGTACATTAAGATATTGATTGGCAACATTGTGATAAGAGATTAATTTCACTTCTACATAAGTTATAGGAAACCAGGGAAAGTTGTTTATATCTTATAGAGAAACAGCCATGGAAGATGAGGAAAGAAGCTATAAGTGATAGAATCTGAGGAGTATTGACTTACAGATATAAATCAATCTAATTTATATCTAACTGGGAACAAGGGAAATTACTCCATAGAGAGGAAGGGAATGGATTGGCAACAGGAAAATGAGACTAGAATTAAAAAGTGAATTAATCAACTGGCACCAATCTATGTGTCAGATTCACACATCTGTGTTAGACATGGCTAATTTATATTTATAAATATCGAAGACATGGCTACTGACCTGTAGGGAAGGGGAGTTTTGTTAAGAAATTTGAACTCACCTGGGGAGAGAATAGGATAGGCCTTTGACCTTGGCAATACCCAGCCAATTGGGGACATGGGAGGGACTTGTGTTTCTAGACAGGAGATAAAAGACCCTTGATTTCATGTGCCATGTGTGACCATTTCTATTTTGGACATCCATTCTTAAAGACGTTACAATAAAAGGATCCTCTTTGGTCCACTAATGACAGTTCTGAGTTCTTGGTAAGGTGTTTGTTTCCTATAACATGAGGAAGATACTTTAGATTTCTGTTAACAATCCATACCCTTAATATCTTCATTTATATTTCATTATTATTTCAGATTTAAAATAACGGAAAGCACTTTTGGCCAGTTGTTTCAGGGTATTCCATTCCCAGCCCCATCTCTTCTTAATCCTTTTCTTTGTGGACCTGGCTAAATTTTAAGAGTTGTTTTACAACTAAAATAAGTACAATTGGTAAGGAATTTTCTTTCTACTTAAGAATATATACTCCTCTGGGATAACTGAAATCTCTATTTATAACCCAACTAGTACCTGCAAGATTAAGGTGAAACAATAATACAAGATAAGATCATCATATCCATGCTTCAAACTTCCTAGTTTTATAGTATTGCATATTTCTGGATTCAGATAAAGTATTTGTTTAGATAGAAATTAATTCACAAAGTAGAGTATAATTAAGCCAATCTTCTGTTGCACAACTTAAATTGACTATCTACTACCTCTCACCCCCTAAAATATTGACTGGTTTTCAAAACCTGTCACATCCTGACTATTTTCTACCTTTTCTACCTTATTTCCCACAGTTTCCTAATAAGTAGCCTTTGATTTGATATTCTATACCAGGGGTGTGAAACGTCTGGCCAGAGTTCCATGATCTGACCCTGCCCCAAGACAACTAAAGCGGGGACTCAAAATTCAATAAATCTAGGAGCTTTTTAGGGGTGAAATATTTGACCAAATATGGTAGGCAAATGAAGTTATAAATATTCAAATGGCCCTTGGCAGACAAACAGTTCCCCATCCTTGTCTAGATTTAAACAAATGCTCTATCCATTTCTAGACTCAAATTCTTCCCTTAACATAATTTCTACCTCTTGTTAAAGAACTACTCAAACACTATCTTCTCCATGAAGCCTACTCTGTTCACTTTATTTCCTATTGATTTCTGTTGTTCCAGAACTACAATGGCATTTATAGTTTTTTTGGGGGGTAGATATGGCCCTTGAAGATTTCCTAATTGTTTTACACTTGTTTACTTTTACTCTTCTGAAACAACTTATATTCTTTAAGAGCAGGAACAATGTCTATGCTTCCTTTGAATCACCCACTGGTAATAGAACAGTACTAAGCACATAAAAGGGGGTTGTTAATTATTTGCTAACTAATGGCAGCTAAATAAGAGTTTCTTGAATAAATTGAATACAACTAATGCTTATCACACTACTTAAAAGTATTGACTCTATTCAGGAAATAGAACCTCTACTCCTAAGCACTCTTTATAAAGTATTTTGCAGAAAAAAATACTTGAATAAATTAATACAATAGATAATAACTAAATCCATTCCTCAAACTTTGTTAAATGCAATTTGTGATGATTTGTATATTGGGCTAAAATTAGGTATTACTATTGTAAAATGCCAGACACCACAGGGCCCTTTGTTATACCAACCTCAGTACTAGAGAAACAATTTATGTGTGGTTATGACCTATCACTAATTATCACAAGTATTTTTTACTTCATCTAACCTCTAAACTTGATGCTCATTTTTTTTCAACTACATAATAGATTTGAGGATATAGGGAAGAAGAAGGTAAACTACATGATCATAGATTTCTTCTAAGTTACAAAAAATAAAAGTTGATGATTCTCTTTTTAAATTGATTTATTTGCATATAATTATGCACATAGTAATAATAAAAATGTACTTTGATATATATATATATATATATATATATATATATATATACGCATAATGAAGAAAACCATTCTCAAAATCATGTAGATGAGTTCATATGTGACCCTAGGCAATTCATTTAGTCTCTCAGTTAATATGGTTCTCACAGTGTGGTTTAGGATTCTTGGGCATCCCTGAAATCATTTCAGGGGATGTTCAACTATTTTTATAAAAATATGGAGACATTTCTGCCTTTTAGAATACTCCTCCCTTTTATAGTTATATACATATTTATGAAATCAGATTTTCTTCATACATTTAAAAATAATTGTATGAATTTTGCAACAGATTGACTATAGAAACAAATCTGCTTTCTAAATCCAAAAATTAAAAACATTTGCAAAAATACATAAAAATAATCAATCACTATTTTTTTGCTTTGGAGTATATATTTTTATAAATGATTATGCTAACATGTAATGGGTTTATTAATGCTATTTTGAAAATAAACTAGTAAATAATTTTAAATTATATTGATTTTAATGGTAAATATAATAATTGATAATTAAATTAATAGATATAATTCATATAAATAAAAGATCTTTTTGATGTCCTCAGAGGGCTCATACTAAGACCAAAAAGTCTGAGAGCTTCTACTCAAGGCAATTCTCTAAGACTATAAATTGCTAAGAATGTGCTGCTCTGAATTTATAGGGGAACTTTCCTCATCCAGAAATTTCTTGTATTAATGAAATCATAGATCCATGTATATGGCACAAAAGCAAGTGAAGTTGGATTTCTTGATACCAAAAATGACTTAACACAGTTTGTGTTGCCAGTCTTCTTTAACTGTTATGAGATATTTAGTTTCCCATTTTAATTTCTGCATAGCAGTGATGAGGGAGCCTCAGGACAATCAGATCGAATCCTCACACACTCACTAGGCTAGGTCTTGCAGCCAAATATCATTACAGCTTTTCTCAAATAGGAATAGACAAAAAATTCAACATAGGTAGGAAAACAGTACAGGAACCCTGGAAAAATCATGAATGGAAGGAAGTTTCATTGAGTTCCAGTTACTGAATAAAAATAACGTTTTTCATATGCAAAGTCCATTTGCTGTGTTAGACAGTGGCAAGTGTCATAGGGAATAGCCCAGAATCAACATAACAACCTAATATTTACCTCTTCATCCAGTTTTTATTCATTTTCTGGAAGTTGGCTTACTATTGGATAGCAGTGGTGGAAGAAAGTGGAGAGGATTGGGAAAGTCATAAAAGAGAAAAGGGGAGGGTTTTTAGCAGTTTTGTACACTACTTGTTTCACCTCTAATAACTTCACTTAACTCCTAAGATTAGAGTGTGGCATGTCTTTAAATGCATTGAAACTTCTGAATAGTATGCTTTTCTTATACTATTGTATACTTCATTCCTCTGCCACCCCAATAGCACTTCACCTTCCCAAATCTTGAGAGTAGCATGATTTTAGGCATTCCAGAGATGTCCCCAATTGTGTTATAGGTTCTAGGATAAATCCAGGAATTTGAAGCAGTCCTGGAAATCCAAAATCAGGCTAGGACTGGCAGACCTCTCTTAAAATAGACTTAAAAAAACTAAGAATCTTATAACATCTCAAAATTGGGAAATTCCTCAAAAGTAATTTAGGTCAAGCTGTATGTGAAAATGAATTCCTTCTGCAACATGCCTGAGAAATGTATAAACAGTCCTTTCTCCTTAAAGATATTCTACCTTTCTCACAGCAGAATTCTACCTTGTGAATATCTCTAATTCTAGGTAAATGTTCTGATTATTATTAGAAGTTTGCTTCTCTGCAGTATTCATTACCAATAATTTTGTACTCTCAGAACAAGCAAAAAAAAAAAACCAAACCCCAAACCCCAAAAAACAAAAATAAAAATAAACAAAAGTAATCCCTTTCCTACAAGATAGAAATTCAATTAATTGAAGAAAACCATTCTCATCTCTTCCTTAACTTTATTATAGAAGGAATATTAGAAGCCATGTAGGTTAAAATCAAACTATCTCATTTTTTAGGGGAGGAAAATGAACCCCAGTGAGGCCAATTGATTTGCCCAAAGTTACACAAGTAATAAAATCAGTAAGAGCTGAGTTTAAACCCACTTTCTTTGGATTCAGAGTTCTCATGCACTCATCATTTAACCACAAACTTTCTCTTTTTTTTTTTCTTTCATGGTTCACATTCCTAGTTCTTTCAATAAATATTTTATTGTATGTTTCCAAGTCCAATTTTGCATTCATGATCTGCATTGTTGTTTAGATTTATACAACTGGCTGTTTGAACTATTTCAAGAGCTTTATATTCTCAGTTACTCATCCTTCTTTAAGTCTCTTTCCTCTACATAGTTGCCTAATTGATATGCCTATGAAAGAGATTTGATAATGACCTTGATCATCCAAAAAAAAGTTCAGTGGTTCTCTTGGATAAAACAGTAATTTCTTAGCTTATCATTTAAAGCCCTGCTTTTATTTTAACTTCTATTCACCTTTACAGACTCATTTCAATTTACTGCTCATTTATTTTTCATTGTGGATTTCTTGTTCTCAGAATTTATCAATTTATCTACTATCCTCTTCAATTCTGTCTTTTAAAATCTTTAGTTCCCTTTGAGGCTCAAATTCTTAGATAAATCCTTTTGTATCTCTCACAAGTTTATGCTCTTCTCCTTATCAAATTTCTTTACATTTACTTTTCTGGTGTCTTTGTTATATCTCGTCAACAGAAGGTAAACTCCTTGAAGGTAAGAACAATTTTACTTTTAGTTTTTGATATTTTCAGTTCAAGCCCCAAGTTTTAAACTTACAAGGCATTTAGTATGTGTTTGTTGAATTAAATTTAATGGATTTAGGACAATCTTATATTTTTAAACATTTTTTAGCATAAATTATAATTTATCAATATTATTCCTCAATTGAAATAATGAGGACTGAATGCAATAGTCCAGATGTGTTGATAACTACACGCCATCTTTTCCAACATGCTTGCAGAGGATAATAATGTAGAGGAAGATATTGAATAACTTTAAAAGATTCTTCAAAATCAACCAACATAATACTTTACTATGACATCATTTTGAAGTTGCATACAAAGGGAAAATGACCCCAAAATTATGTTGTATAATCGACTCAAGTTTAAAACTAAAATTATATAAATTCAGAATGGCTATACCACTTTATGAAAAATATGTTCTTCCAGAAATGAGTTAGGAGGTAGATTGTATATTACAAGCATCCATCAACACTATGAAAAATGTAATCAACTATATATCTTAGTTCAGAAATTACTGTTTTCTGTGAGAAAAAGTAGAGTCTAGCATATTTCCAACAAGAAGTAACAAGAGATATGATTGTGGAAATGCATAATTACAAGGAGGTGAGCTAGTCATGTAGGGAGGATGACAGATAATTAACTTGAGTCTTCCGACTCTACTCATGAAAGGTTTAAGACAAAAATGACAATCTCCATCATGTTGGATGGCACTTCTGTGGAGGGTTTATAGGAAAATATGAAAAAAATTGAGCAGAATGTAAATGTATGGACAGTTTTGGATCTACATTTATGGAAATGATGTCTGCATCGAGGAGATCACAGATCTATTGAAGTATATATTTAATCTAAGAAAATTCAAACTGTCCCTTTTGTCTACTGAGATTGTTAGTTGGATTGTGATTCTTGTCTACAAGATGTGAGCTCTCCCTTCCAGTTTTTGCTACTTGAAAATTTGGGAAACATGCCATCTATGTCTTCATCCAAGTTACTAACAAAAATGTTGAGTGGAGAAGAACCAAGAAATCACTATCCAAATTCATTTCTATCTTTTAGGTTTTAGGATTAGGAGTCAACTAGTTCTGAACTCATCTTACTTTTTTGCATCTAGACTATTTCCTGTCAACTAGTTCACATATATAATAGGAGGGATTTTGTCAAAAAGCTTTGTTGAAACCCAAGTGTGTATATATATATATATATATATATATATATATATATATATATATATATATATATATATACACACACATATACTATGGCTATAATAGTTTCTGCTATACCAACCTATTAATTCTGTCAAAAAAAAAGCTACCAAGAAATTAGGTTAGCCTGGAATGATATGTTTTTGACAACCTTAGTTAATTTTTGGTAAGCACTGCTTCTTTTTCCAAGTTCTCATACTTCAGCTGTTTGAAATTTTCAGAATTTTTCTAGGAACTGAAATCAATTTACTCATCCACAGTTTGCAAATTTATTTTCCTTTCTTCTTTTTCAAAATTAGGACATTTGTTCATCTCCTATTCAGTAACATGTCATGTTTTCTTTAAACTTTTTCTTAGCATGTGACTAAACTGAGCTCAGGAATCACAAGCATCAGCCCATTTTTTTCTTTCCCAATGTAGTTTGTCAGGCATCCTGATGATTAAAACTCATTGACTGCAATTAGAAATTTTATTAGCATTTTCTCAATTATATTTGGTATGCTGTCTATTAATATTTTTCTTCTGTCTTCAAATATCATTTTCCTTAATACAAAAACAGCAATAATTAAATCTCTGCTTCTTTTTGTCTTTTCTCATTCTGTCAACTATAGGTGGTAATCATGTTCCTTAATTGGTCTTTTTTTTTCTATTCGATATAGCAAAAAAAATTCTTTGTGCTATCCTTGAGAAGCAACTTAGTATAGTGTTTAAATGCATCTTGGTGACTATGAAAAAAGTCAACCTCACTGGGCCTCAGTTTCATTACCTATAAAATGATTATAATAACACCCATGATTTCTTCATTGGGTTGTTATAAGGACAAATCCCAAGGACAATGTGTACCTTAAAATATTATATTGATATCAGTTCTTATTATACTTATCATTCATCACCAACCCTGGCTTATTCTTAAAATTGGCATTACCCCCCACTATTCATATGGATTGAACCAATCTTTTAAATTCGGCCTAGCTTACTTGACCTTGCTTCCATCTTCTGTACACATTTTTAAAAATCAATGTTTGTCTATGAGTTCTTTGTGTGCCCAAGTCAGTCTCTTTACCTGAGTTCGATTCTTTTTCTCCTCATCATATAATTTCCTGTTTGTTATGAAAATTCTTTGTATTCTAGGCTGAGAGTATGTTTAAATACCTCCAAGAACAATTTGACTTTACTTAAATCATTTGAGATGTTAAGTTTATTCTAACAAACTAAGAAAGAACTACTCTAATATTTTTTTTATGGCACATTAAAAAAAATTTAACCAGTGAAAGTCTCTCATTGAGGCAGACAATACATTTAACTTCAATATTTTAGTATATAATAGATGAAATAATTACTATCAGAAAACTCTGCTAATTCAAAAAAATTAGCAAGTTTGATGCAATGTATTATTTCCCTCCCAATCAAACATTGTTTAAATAAAAATTTATGTTTAATCAAATACTTAAAAGAGTGAAAAAGAAGTGTTTTCCACTTGAGGATATTACTACATTTTAAAAATGTATCAAAGGGTTACAAATTGAGATGTAAGATCAGCTCAATGAAGGTGAACTCAATGCTGCTATGTCTTTTAGAAAGAACTCTCCCTGTTTTTCCTCCAGTCCAAGTATATTTAATATTAGCAGGCAAGTGAGCTGAACACAGGGGGGTGCTAAAGCACTAGAGAGTTCACTTTTTTCTAGACACCAGTTTTTAGCTCATTGTCTGAACATTCTGCTGAAGAAATTGAGGGTTCTTTTTTAATATTTTCCCACTTTTGTTGACTTTCTCACAGAATTCCATGTTTTTCAGGTAGTTAATCCAGTAGCCATAGTTACACAGCATTTCTCATGGCTGCCATTTTTTTTCCTGAGAAACCAGTGTTTGTGTTTTTTTTTAACCAAATGTGTTGTTTCAAAATGAACTTAGAAGAGTTCAAGACCTATTAAAAGCTTTTCATTACTAACAACTTGGGTATATGATGAGAAGGTCAGCATTTGCAGCCTCAATGGGCATTTATGTCAACTGTTGGAGCAGATTCAGATATAAAATTTCCACTTAACAGTGACCCAGCAAGAGAAGCTTCTTTTTTTTTTTTTTTTGGTGATTAAAAGCCACATTTATAGGCAGATTTTTCCTATTGTGAGAATATTGTCATATTTACTTAGTTTTGAATTCATTTGGCTTTTGGATTGACTAATGCAATTTGTATACTTAGGTTATCAAATACTGGCTTAGATTTGTAAAAAAATTGTTTTCCTCTTTTTTTAAAGAATCCCATAATACATCATATTTATATCTCAATTCATTCAAAAAATATGTTTGACAAATTCACCTTTCTCTTCTTGATTATCTCATATTTTATTAAAGTCCCAGAATTAAGAACTTTCCAGATGGAGACCTCAATAACCAAATCAAAATGCACAGATAGAATGAACAAAAGCACTCCAAAAAGTACTGTCTATTCAGATTAAATTGGAAAAGTTTAAAGGAGTAATACAGCATTACTCTCCACTTTAGAATAACAACAATGAAATAAATTTAACTTTTTCCCTGTAGTGAGAACCAGCTATGTGTAAACCTGAAAAAGAGTTCAAAATAATCCTTCACTGATTTATATGGGCATGGAGAATGTAGTACTTTTATTTTCCACTTTCTTATGGATGTGTCTAAAAGTAGAACTAGTCTATGCTATATTATAGTAAAAGAGAGAATGTTTTCCCTCCTATTAGATTATTTGGAGTTGGGGGAGGTAGGGAGGAATCTAGAAAGGGAAGAATAGAGAGACCTCTGGCAGTTATCTTTGAATCTTTACATATTAAGTTCTTAATACATCCCCATCCTCCATCTCTAATGAATATCTTTGCACTGTTTACAAACTGGAGCAGCAATGATGGCTGAGTTGAAGCAACTAGCTTGATAATAGAATTTTGATGAACAGGGAAGGGTTTGATCAGGGAAAAACTACTTTATATAATAGAATATCAGACTTTGAATATGTGATTCTATATAAATTAATAATGATGATAAATTCGCAGACATTTAACACTCATGTTTTTAAGGCATTCTTTTACATATCATTTGTTCTTGTGAAGGAAATCTTATTTTTTCCCCATTTTACAAATGAGAAAAATGAGGCTGAGAGAGGTTTGTCGCTGTTGTTCAGTTTTGTTTGATCCTTTGTGATCCAGTTTAGTTTTTCTTGACAAAGATTCTACACTAGTTGAGCATTTCCTTCTCCAGCTCAGGAATAAGTGACTTGCCCAAGATCATACAGCTTAACAAGTATCTGAGGCCAGGTTTCAACTCTGGTTTGAACTAAGTTTTCCTAACTCCTTGTCCAGCCCTCTATCCATTGCACCTCCTAGCAATCTCTTGGAAGAGACTGAATCACTTAGGAGGTTAACTAGGGACTTATGGCTAATATATGAGGCCAGTTGGCTGTGTCAATGAACTTGATCCTGGGTGGGGATTGCCTTTTCTCTACCCATCCATAGATAAAACAGAACCTGTGAGACTAAGGATTTTAAAACAGAAGGTTTAAATAAGATTGGGTCTGGGAGGTATTTTTACCATCAGTTATGGTGTCCTGTAACAGAAATACACAGAAACATATGTCTCTTTACAACCAGATAGGGGAAGGAATTAAAGGAAAATTGCATGCTAAATCCCAAGATTCAATTTAGAGAGAGTTAGAAATAAAAAAAATGGCACCTGGATCCCTTCTGTTGTGTAGAAGATAATTAACAAGATTGAGGAATCTGAATGGAGGAAGCTTCCAACCAGCACAGAGCAAGAGTTCTGACTTTTCTCAAAGGACCTCCAGTGCCATGACTATAAAGATATGATCTTAGCTAGAAGTTGGAGCCAGCAGACACAAGAGACAATAAGCAGGACTGTTTTACAGAGAGCCATCCCTATGAATCCATTAGAGCATCACATCCATTCAAAATTTTCTGGCTAGTGGAGATCATCCCAGTTTATCGTCAAGGGCCCAGTAGTTATAGAGGTATCTGCTGTCACTCCCTAGGCTTTCCAATGTGTCTCATGATATGTGATCTCAGAATTCAGCTAGATGACACAGTGACTAGAGCAATGATCAGAAGTCAGGAGGACCTGAGTTCAAATTTGACCTCAGATACTTACTAGCTGGGTGACCTTGGGCAAGTCATTTAACCCTGAATGCCTTGCATCCAGGGTCATCTCTAGTCTTACTAATTGATAACTGATCACTGGACTCAGATGGCTCTGGAGGAGAAAGTAAGACTGGTAACTTAGAATAGTCTCCCTCACTCAAATCCAATTCACCTGATACCATGGTCTTCTTTGAGAATGAAGGACAAACATCATCATCATCTGGTGAATATGCTTATTGAAAAGTGTTCCCTAAGTTATATGACAAGAGTACTGTCACCTTTTATTATGACAATTCATTAAATGCTTTTAGGTCTAAATAATTTTGCCATTTATCTTGATTATGAAAAGGTAAGCCTATGAGCTATAGTAAGAGCATAGTTATATTGAACCTATGGTAACCATCCTCTGGGGCATCTGTTATTTTAGCAATTTGAAGTGAGCAGAGAAATACCCCCTATGGTGCAATATTTAATGAATGTAAATATTTCTAGTGATTTCTTTTCTGAGAAAGAAAAGATTGCATAGATAATAGTCACAGATAATGATAATACTATATATCAGCCCAATTTGGAATAAAGAGGAAGGAAAAGTAGACCCCCTCCATAAAATAATGTTATATTTGCTTAAAAGACTATGCTGTGAAAGTAATCACAATTGTTTGATTTCATGTTCCTTCCCCCAGCATTACTTCAGAATTACTAGTGATTCATTTTAAAAACGTCAATTCCAAAAGCTAAATTTGCATTTATGGTTCAGAAAGTGACTTTAAATTGATAATATCAGAAGCAACACAATGATAACAGATTATAAAATGACAGGGATAGACTATGATGATAAAAGCTGATCTATTTGAGAGCTCAAAGAATTTGAGTTGGTGCTTTACATGTTAAATAGTCATCTTTTACTTCATATGTCCCTTAGGAATTCACCTCTAAGCATGGTAACAAGACTAGACAGAGTAAATAATCTACTCAGGACCCTCAGCATTAAGTTCTTTGATTTTATGATGACTCACTTCTACTTGTAGGAAAAGAACACAAGGAGGATGCATTTAGTTTCAGTTTCTTGGAAAAAAGTGCACTTCCTGATGTCTTTCCTGATTAAGCTTTCTCTTTTTCCAGGACTGGGACTTGAGTTATAATCATTTGCTGGCAAAAAGACATAAATCTGTCACAATCTAGAAGTGAAGAATGCCTTAATGACAAATGTTAAATAGAGTAAAAATGCAGCATTCAACCACTTGTGCTACAGAAGAGGATGAATATATGAAAAAACTTAATATTTCACTAAGGATCTAAACAAGGATAAGAGGAATATCAAGACATAAGGTAATTCAGAATGCCATGGGTAATGGTAGAGGGAAGGCTCAGTAACCTTTTTTTCATAGAAGAAAAGAAAGAATGTACGAAACATGAGAGAACAGGTCCTGGGACTCCTTGTTCCAGAACACTTTTCAAAAACTATGCTATACACTCAGTGATCCCATGTAATAGAAGGCAATTTCAGTTTCACACATTTTTGTAAGCAGCTGGCAGTAAAAACCCTCCCCCTTTAAACCCTTCTCAGATTAAAATTCTAGATTCCCTTATATACTCCAGCCCCTGATGACTAAGTTTCTTCTCAATGTCATAAGAGGTGAAATAATGGATGAAATAATTTACATAATTTTCATTTGCTATCTGTTCAGATAGTGAGGTAATGTAGTAATAATAACAATAATAATAAAACAGTTAGTATTTATGGTACTTTAAAGGTTTACACAATACTATATATATATATATTATATATATATATATTTATAATATATATATTATATATACATATATATTTACACACATACATACATACATACATACATATATTCCTCCTTATAACAACACCCTGGGAGGTAAGGTGCTTCTGTTATCCCCACTTTACAGATAAGAAAACTGAATTCATCTTTCTGATTTCAGATTTGGAACACTATTCATACCTCATCAGGCAGTAGAATGAATATTGATTTTAGAGTCAAGAAATGAATTCAAGTCCATTTAATAGCCGTGTGATAAGACAACATCCCAAATATACTTTCGGCCTCTTCTTTAAGGCTTTCAGTGTTTGAAGAAATCACTAATTATTACCTTACCTCTCTGGTTCTCAGTTTCATTATCTGTAAAATGAAGGATCTGTATATAAGTCTATGTAATCTTTGAACTGAAGATCTATGATGATCTCTTATACGTTAGGTATAATCTTTTTTTTAAAGAAAGATTTTATTTATTTTGAGTTTTACAATTTTCCCCCTAGTCTTGTTTCCCTCCCCTGCTCCTCACAGAAGGCAGTCTGTTAGTCTTTACATTGTTTCCATGGTATACAATGATCTAAGCTGAATGTGATAGGTATAATTTTTAGAGAGAATTGATCTTCCTTCTACCCTGCCCTATTGACCCTAAATTTTCCTATTTTTTCATCATATTTCTATTGGTCCTAATTTTGCCTTCTGGCAAGCAAAACATATCCAGTGTCTTCCAAATATTATGGATAGCAACTGGACTTGTAATTTTCTTGATTCAGAGAATTCCTGGGTGAGGAAACTGTCATTTTCAATGTGAGTTATTATCTTCTTTGAAATGTATAGTCTTAGAGAACTCTTAGAGCATTGAGAGTTTAAGTAATTTGCCAAATTTTGTCAGAGGTGGTTCTGAAGTAAGCTCCTAATCCACTAGTCTTTGCTATCTCTCATACGCCTTCTAAATGATGGCCTTTAACATATTTGGGGTGGGAAACATAGCTCTCCAAGTCTTCTTTTGATATTAAAGTCTCATCTAGTCAAAATCTTTATTACAGGGATCAGAGTAACTCCAATTGAAGAGAAATAATGTTTTAATCCTCTATTTTATGGACAAAATTCTTACTCAGCTGTAGGTTTGAGAATGAATAATATCCTTCCCTATGAATCACTGTTCTTTTTAAAATTGAGAATATTTCTTTAATAAGCAACAAAGAAAAAGCGAGGTCAAAATTACTTTTTTTTACTTTTCCTTTGAAAATTTAAGTATATGAAGGATAGGTATTGTCAGGATTTTTACTGTGGTATTTTTGTACAATAATTCTGCAGAAATCTCCAATTTTACTTTGTTTTAGGAATTATTGTATACTTTGAACAGAATAGAAACACAAGCTTCATTGAAAAAAGCCTTAATAAACACAAATACTGAAAATAATTTTTGAGTTGTCATACTATTAGATTTTCTCCCTTCCTTTTTTCTTTCCCCTCCTCCTTCCTTCCTCCTTCCCTCCCTCCTTCCCTTCCTTCCTTCCTTCCTTCCTTCCTTCCTTCCTTCCTTCCTTCCTTCCTTCCTTCCTTCTTTCTTTCTTTCCTTCCTGCTTGCCTGTCTTCCTTCCTGCCTTTCTTTTTTCTTTCCTTCCTTCCTAAAGGGAATGATGAATGTTGGGGGTTATTTGGAAAGTGGGAATGATTAATGACATATTCTAGAGAAAATGATAACTGGAATTGTTGGAAAACTCCTCTGTTTTCCTTTCTTGATAATGGTAGTCTCTAACTGCTTGAATATGGACCTAACTTTAGCAGTACCATGACAAAATCTAAGATATTAAGCCTGAAAACATACATGCATACCTATGACTTTGCAATTCTGGGACAAAATTCTACCCAGGATTAAAACAAGCAAACAAAATGAATCAGAAGAGAAGAGGAACAGAAACATTATTTGACATAAATCTGTACATAACAAGTCAGGAATGAGCAGAATGCAACCTAGGTGTCACTTTCACTCCTTCAGAGTAAAGCTGGATTCTTAAATAATAAATTATCATGATTTTATAGATGCTGAAATGGAAAGAAGAAAGAAAGCCTTCAACTTTTCAAATTTGATAACAAGGAAATTAGAAAAATAAACTTCGTGATTTGTAATGTTATGGAGTACAAGGGCAGGTAGATAGAAGAAAATGACAGAGAAACTCAAATTTAAAGAATTCATCTTGGCCTTGGGATAGCTATATATAGCATATTTCAGGACAGAATAAAAAACTGGCAAAGGATGTACAAGATATTAGCTTTTTGGGAATTTTTTTCCTTCTTGATCTTAGAGGCCATAATATTTTTCTCTATCTCTCTGTCTCTTATTCAGTTAAAAACACACATGAACATACATACATATATATATATACATATATATATATATATATATATATATATATATATATATATATATATATATATGAGGAGTCATGAAGGCAAATATTCTCAAAATGAGGCAGAAAAGTTGAATCTTATAGAAATCTATTTTCCAACATCTTAGACAATTGTCCAACTAGCATCCACTTGAAGGCCTCCAGTGAAAAGGAGCTTACTTTCCCTTGAAGTAGTTATGCCCATTTTTGAATGACTCTAATTTTAGAATGTTTTTACTAGCAACCTAAATTTATTCCATTGAAATTTCTACCCTGTTTATGTCTTAAGAGTATAATTAGACCAAATCTAATTTGCTCTGCAAGACCCTCAGTCAGCTAGATAGACTTCTAATTTTCCAAGAGAATGACAATACTTGTTAGCCATTTTCCTAGAGTTGCTCTAACATGTCATTGCTCTTTACAAAATCATGAAACTAAGAAGTGAATGAGACTGATATAGAGGAACATTATAGAGGAGCATTATAGAGGAAACCTTATAGAGGAAAAACAACATTGAAAGATTTTAGACCTCTCACTATAATGCTAAACTTTAAATCCAAAGTGAAAAAGAAACATATCTCTCATCTTTTAAAGAGATAATTGAATTCACTGGAGAACACATACATTTTGGGACATGGCAAGGTAGTTTTTTTTGTTGTTTTTTTTTTTGTTTGATTTTATTTTGATTTTTTACTGGTTCAGTGCGGTAGGGAGTAGGAGAAAGACAAAAGTTCATGAAGAAAGCTATCATATCACTCTTATACTTTCTCCTATATACACTAATCATCTCTATTCATTTCAGTTAAGCTTTACATGACATGATTGCAAGACTGTTCACTCTCCTGGTTGCCTTTTTTCTGGACAACTCCCATTTTAAAAAAGATTTTTTGAGGTACCTGAAACAATTTACTGTTTTTAAGTCTTATATTACCATACTAGGGTACCCTGGGATAAATGTCTCCTTCATATTCTAGACATTATATTGCTCTTAAGCCTAAAGCAACATTAGCTTTCTTGATTGTCTTAATACACTATTGCCTAATTTTGCACTTGTATTACATTAAAATCCCCAGATCTCTGTTTTTAGACAAATATCTATCCATTACTTCTCTATCTTAAACTTGTAAAGTTGACTTTTTAAATCCAAATTTATCCCTATTAACTTAAATCTTATTTAATTCATCCAATTTGCCTAATCTTTTGAGGTTTTCTAGGTTAGAGCTCTATCATAAATCAGATTATTTAATCATTGTAGTTTCACTTTATTTACTTATTATATTGATGTAACTTCTTTGTCCTAATCAATTCCAGTGATAAAATTGGTAAGCAATATATGAATAATGACATATCCTTGGATAATCCACCAGAGACTTTTCTCTATTTTGGTATCGATCTATTGATGAATATTCTTTCATATTAATCCCTCAACTAATTTCAAATCTGCTTAATATTGCACCTATATTTCTCCATTTTGTTCACAAGGATAGGATCAGAGTCTCTTTTAAAAGCATCACTGGAAACTAGATAAACTATTCTCTTTTCCCAAGGTCAGTTTAATAAAGCTTTCCAAAAGGGCTATGAAGTGCTTGATAAAACTATACTGCATCAAAATTGCAGTTGATTCAATGAATAATGGGAAGATGTTATTATAAGGACATTGCCTCATACTGTTGAATAGCATTTTCGTAAAAGAAATGGTGTGAAAGGTATCATTCATTATGATTGGAAAAGCACATTTTAGTATTATAATAAAAGTAAGAAATTGTGTGTGAAGGATAAGAAGGAAGGGAAATATTATTATTATTATTATTAAGTAGTCATTATATAATTATGTATTATTTACTTTAAAAAATCCTGCAAAGTAGGTGTTTTTTTCCATTGGTCCTTTGTAGATGAATAAACTGAGACAGAGAGAAATTAAATGCTTTAGTTAGTGTCACACAGCTAAGAAGTATCTGAGGCAGTATTTAAATTCAGGTCTTTCTGTCTTCAAGTCCATGACTTTATCCATTATATACTAATTGTACCTGATCTTATTTAATGTGATCATTCTCCAACACTCACCCTCACCACAGTAAGATCACTATGGAAGAATGTGAAAATTGACTTAAAATCATTGTCTTATGGGACAAACATTCTTTACATGTTGATAATATCACTGACTCTCATTACTTGGGTTTATTATCTAGAGATAAAAAGATATAGATTTAGTAACTCCACTATGTTAAAGAAAATATTCAATTTTATGCATTACAGACATTTTTAGCATAAAAATATTCAGTTAATGGATAAATCACTTGATATTTTTTGGCCAACACTGGCTCAAAGGCATTTCACAAAAGAAATCCTAAATAACAACTGGAGAAATTCTGCTGGAATTTCATTTAATGTCTGCTAGGAAAAAAATATTTATAACTTACATGAACTGATGCTGAGTGAAAAGAACAGAACCAGAGGTACATTATACACACCAACAGCAACACTGGGTAATGATCAGTTATGAAGAACTTGTTCACTTCAACAGTACAATAATTAAAGATAATTATAGAAGGCTTATGATGATAAATGCCATCCATATCCAGAGAAGGAATTATGGAGTTTAAATGAAGAATAAAACTTACTGCCTTCAATTTTTAAAGGTTATCTTAGCTATTATGTTTATTCTCTCTATTGTTTTTTTCTGTTTTGATTTGATTCTTCTTTCACAATATAACTATTATGGATCTATATTTAGCTTGCTTATACATGATTGACATATATTAAATTGCTTTCTGTCAGAGGGAGGGGGAGGGAAGGGAAATAGGGAGAAAAATATAAAACTCAAAACCTTGCAAAAAATAATTATTGAAAACTACTGTTACATGTAGTTGGAAAAATAAACAAATGAAATATAAAAAATGAAAAAATGTTTATCCCCTCTTTTATCTAATAACATTTTGATCATTTATGTAATAAGGATATCAGAGTATATAACTTGTCCAGTCTTTGATTTTGTAATATAAGATCCAGTTAAACTTCTATTCAGCATTATCTTTCAGTGCAAGAGCAAAATTAATCCAACATAATATTCCCTTTAGGTGATCCCTGTATATACATTTTCATCTCTTTCTCATACATTATTCTTCATATCTGGAATGTTTTACCCTTATCCCTACCTCAGAACATCTCTATTTTCCTTCAAAATACAGTGCAGACATCACCCATCATAGTTGATCATTGAACAGTGTTTCTGTTAAGATGTATAATGATCTCCTGGCTCTGCTCACTTCATCCAGCATTGGTTCATTTTTTATGTTATTATTTATTTTTCATATATATATATATATAATTATTTTCAATATTCATTTTTTATAAAATTTTCTTCCTTCCACCCTTTCCTCTCCCAACCCTAGAATAACAAGTAACCTGATATGGGTTATACAGGTACAATCCTGTGTTACATGGTATCATTTTTACCTCTTCCAAGATATTGACATTCTCTCATTCTTGGAAAATATATACATTATTTATGCATATATCTATATAAACAAACATCTGCAATATATATATATATATATATGTTATAACCTTTAAATATCTATCTGAAAGTTTTATTTATTTTACATATCTTATCTATAAACATTAAAATATCCTTAAGGAATTGCAAACTACATGAGGGCAGGGTTCTTCCATTTTCAAATTTTTAAACTCAAAGACTAGTATGCTTTCTTGTAATAGTAGACATTTTACAAATATTTTAGTTCAATTTAACTAAATGTTTTAATATTACCTAATTCTCCATTATAAAGGAAATAATTTTTTCACATAAAGATTTGCTAGAGACTAGGTACACAGAAAATATTTTTCCCCATTATTTTCCACAACCTTTGATTTATTTTCCTTTTCTTTCATTCTCTCCATTTCATCACCCTCAATTTTTGTTACTTATTTTTTTCTTTCCTATTTTCCCTATTTTCCCATAAATCATTTTTATTATTCTTGTCTTTCTTCCAGATATCCATTTCCCTTTTTTGTCACATATTATATTGTTTTCCCTATCTCACAATCCATTCCTTCACTCTGAGTTTGAAAAAATTTTGGTAGAAGAAGGATGTTTCTAATATACAGTTTAAAAAAATATTTATTTAAAGGTTAAGTGACTTGCCCAAGGTCACATGGCAAGGTAATTGTTAAGTGTCTCTGAGGCTGGATTTGAACTCAGGTCATCCTGACTTCAGGGCCAATGCTCTATCCCCCTGTGCCACCTAGCTGCCCCCACACTTTCAAAGAGATACAAAATAGAATGAATGGAAAGCAGAAAAAAGGAAAAGGGTTGACTTTGGACGATTTCTTAAAGGTACTGTTTTCTTATTACTTTCTCACTGCTAGCTTAAATGAAACAGATTCAGATAGACTTGAACCAGATGTAGAAAAGATTATTGAGGACCTATCTTCTCCCAAGCACTTTACTCATTTCTAGAAAAAAATGAAATAGCCCCTGCCCTTAAGGAGCTTACATTTTATTGGATGCTATTTATCACTGACATCCTTTCTCCCTCTCCAGTATTGAAAAGCATTGTAAAGAAACAGTTAATTAATCAGAATTTCCTCACTGCATGGACAGATGGACCCAAGACTTGAATTTACAAGTTTTCTGAAGACAGGATATGAATGCACATATGAAATGCAAAAATTTTTAATTTGACATTTTACTTCTTAAATGTTTGAATAATATACATACATATATATATATATATATATATATATATATATATATATATATATACTGATGTACTGATTTTTTTTAGGTTTCTGCAAGGCAAATGTGGTCAAGTGGTTTGCCCAAGGACACACAGTTAGGTAATTATTAATTGTCTGAGGTCGGATTTGAACCCAGGTACTCCTGACTCTAGGGCTGGTGCTCTATCCACTGCACCACCTAGCTGCCCCATAACTGAATTTTTAAAGAATAATTTATGTTTTCTTAATAGCATGCAAAAGCACAAGACCTGGTCCAATGTTGGAGAGAAATTAACAAAATATTATAAACTGTAGAATTGATTAATTATTGTAGAAAAAAGTAGTCAGTATGCTACACATTTTCACAAATGAGCTAAAAAAGTTTCCTTTTATAACATCTTTCTAATAGGAAAGGAGGGATTATTGAATGGGAATAAGCCGCTTTCAGCTTAGGGAACTTTCAGAGAAATCATTTAGCCATCAGTACCAATCCCCTTCCTCAAATATTTATTTCTCTGCCAGGGATAAAAATATTTACCACTGCTTTGGACAAACAATAAATGAGTATGGTCTCATATACAAGTAATATTTTACTTCCAAATTCTTGCTTGTATTGATCCCACTATGGTTAGGTTTTATGAATATTATTTATTCATCTGCATTATATCTTCTCCATTTGCTCCTTAAAAATAAAGATTTCCTTGGAACCAATTCATGCCTACCAGTCTATAATTTGGGCATAATATTTGTTTTAATCTAATAAATTATTTTTAAAAGCAATTTAAGGCACAAGCTATCTATTTGATTCCTCACAGATTTACCAATATGGCTACCACCTAATATTGTTTTATAAAGCTTCAGGTAGACTGAATATAAACACCAGAATAACCCAGTCACATTCTTTAGATAGAGGCCATCTCTATCCTCATGAAGTAAATGAACTGCAGCATGGCTGATCTCTCAGAAGCACTTAATGATGGATGTAAGCTCTCTATACCATCCATTTGGCTGCACTGAATCAGCTGTGTTATGGTTCATTCATTTTGTGCATTTGAGACAAGTCCCACACTGAAATGTAGAAGATATTCAATTCCCTTTGGGTCTTTTGCTTGATTATTGTTAGACCCTGGGCAAATGGCCCAGTGCATATTTTCATTGCTGATTTATTCATCTCTGAACCTCTTTGTTCCAGTGGACACAACCATTTTTTTAAAGGACTTGTTTTCTGTGTTGAACTGATATAATAGTACTATTTGCTCTTTTGCTACTTTGTATCTTTCAGAAAAGCAATTTTAAATTAATTCAGACTAGGATTCAACATAAATGAATAAAGAAACTCAATATATGTGACTTTTTCCCCCTTTTAAATTCAAAAGTTAAAATTTCAGGATATTAATTTCTTTCTTATACAATATCAAAGTATTATGTATTTTTTACTTGATGTCCCTAAAGTGTAACTTCTGTGAAGCATATAGATTAATTTATATATATATATATATATATATATATATATATATATATATATATATATATATATATATTATTTCCTAAGGACAGCACTGCAAAAATATTTTTTCTATATATATATATATATATTCTGTATAAATATATATGTATATATAATCTGTATATATATATCTAAACACATTGTTCTGCTTATATATATAATATATGTATATCTATCTATCTATCTATCTATCTATCTATCCATACCTGCCACTTTAAATTCTATATAATATATTTTTAAGAAAACTATACAAGTAATTGTTTCTGGGATCTCTTTTGGAAAAGTTATTAAAAACAAGGTCACCTCAATAAAAAAGGCTTTTTTAGTCTAGAAAATATAAATGGAAACATGATCTAGTGATGTTCTGTAAGTATTTATAAAAGACAATAATATGATTTACAAAGATCTTTAAAGATGGATGGAAACTTGTTAATCTGCTTGTCCAACCTGTTATTCAGTATGTCTCCCCTCTACTGTGTCCTTGAGAGATCAACATCTAGCCTCTGATTATTTAGACTACATCCACAGGCATAATAAAATATTTTCATTAACATTATGGGTCAGGACATAATCCCTCTTTCCCAATTAAAAAAAAAGATAAGAAAAATGAATCCAACAGAGATCTCCCCTATAAGCTTTTTGACTTCTTATTTGACTACCTGGAATCAAAACAGTAAATTGAATGAAAATAACTTATGTCTAATGTGAAATGTATACTATGTCTAAGGAAATTTTAAATAAGGGATATTAAATAGTTTTTAGGTCATAATTCTTTGATATTTTTCTCATTATTCAAAGCAATCATATATTTTTTGAGGATTTATCTATTTACTTAGCTGCAACTTGAATAGAAGTAGAATCATTTAAAATATATTTCTAGTGTTTTCTAGTTAAAACTTAGCAAGATTTTAAAACTGACATTCAAATATACATATGTAGAAAATTATTTTTAAATTAATTTTAGCTCTGCAAATTATGGAAACATTTTTCTATGGGAGCAGGGGACTGATATCTATCTGTACACACATATATTTATTTTTATATGTAATGACTTTGACTTATATGCATATATGTGGATATATATATATATATATATATATATATATATATATATGAATTTGGATATGTTCCTGGATTTTCAAAGAAGAATTAAATAGAACCTAAGGATTGTTTCTACATGGTCAAGTAATCAAAATAATCCATACAATCACAGAATTTTTTAGTTGGAAGGGATTTTGGTGATTATCATCTGATCTAATCCACATCTAAAGGAATCCACAGTAAAACAAATTTTTAAAAAATAGCTTATTATGCTGGAAAATATCCATTATGGGTATTTTTGAGGTAGTTTAGTGCATATATGTTTTAAATGAATCAAGCCAAAATTTCTTTTTTGTAATTTCTATCAATTGGTTCTAGTATCTCTTATTGGGCTAAAAGATAATGAGAATAATCCTTATTTACTCTTCAAACATTTGAATAATTATCATTCCCCTCCTCAGTCTTCACTAAGTTAAACACCCAACTGATATTTATATGAAATGTAGTCAAGACCTTTCACTATTCTGGCTGTTTCCTTAGCATGCTCTACAGTTTCTTGATATCCTTCTAATACTGTTGTGCTCACCACTAAATATGGGCTTCCAGATGTGTTCTGACAAAAGAAAAAAAACTTCTGGATAATCTGCTTATTTTTTTGCAAAATAGTCCAAGATTGCATTAGTTTGCTTTTTCTTGCCATATTACAATAAATCACACAGAATTTGTAGTCAGCTAAAAATCTTAATTTTTTTTATTTCTAACTGTGCTTCCTTCATTTCTGAAGTTGCTTCTTTGATTCTAAAGTAAAATATTACATTGATACTTATTGAATTTCTTCTTATTAAATAAAATCCAATGAGCTAACCTATCAGGATCTTTTTTGTATACTGACCACATCATCTAATGTTTTAGCCAATCTTTTCTGCAGATATTGTACTTTCTGTAAATTTGATAAGCTTCCATGCCTTTATATGTCACTAGATATGTTAACTATTATAGGAAAAATACAGATTTTTGTACCATTCCACTAGAGACTTTCTGCCAATCTCTAATTATTAAAAATTATTCCTTACAACTAGTTTTACATTTCCAATCCAGCTCATCTTATTATTGTCCATCTCACATCACTCCATCTTTTCTAAATTAATAACATGAATTACTTTATCAAGTTTTTGCTTAAAACAATACTTATGCATTATTTCCCTGATCTGTCCTATCTAAAGTCTAGATACCTGAACAAAAAGAGAAAAAAAAGCATAGTCTAAAGTGATTTGCTATATTTGTTTGAAAAGCAATCAATTTTCTTTTCTATTTATTCACTGATCATCTTTTCAATAGTTCTTTCTAGAATTTTCCTTTAAAAAATGTAAGTTCACTTTCTGATAGGTTTTAGAATCTGTTTTCTCCCCCCATCTTTTTTTTTAATTCAACAGAATATTTGCTCTTTTCTGGGTAATAGCACTTTTCTAATTTTTATATTCTTTCAAGTAGCATAGACAGACTGAAGATGTGTATTTCATTTAGTACTAGAAGATATAATTTTTCCAGGTTGCACAATTTGAATTTTCAAGAATAATTAGGAACTCTCTCATCATATATATCCCTTCTTATCTTAGATATCTACTTCCCATTAGCTATTTTTATTCTGTCATTTTCAGTTTAAAAATAATTTTCCTTTCAAGAAAATACAGAAGTACAGAACAAAAAGAGAAGGAAAAAGTCAGTCATGATAGAATATTGGATAGGGATTATCTGAACTACCAAAAATTCAAGCTTGGGCAGCATGGTGGTATCATCGATTACATTTTCTATTTCCAAAATGATAAATTAGAGGAAATAAACCATGATGACTTTCTCAGTTTTCAAAGCACTATCAATGCACCCTATAAAAAAATGGGAATCCTGCTTTAGGAATCTGTTGCTTTCTGAAACTCCATTAAGCCTTCTATGAAAGTTGTTATAAATCTTCATCAGACACACAAACCAATAAATAATGACATGTTTCCATGCATACAAATATCAGGGAGATTCTATTTTTATTACTTTCTATATTTTTAGTTGTCAGAGATTGTTTCCTACTGAACCTTGAGCTTTCTCTGTCTCTTCTTTTTCCTTATTTCTGTCTCTCTCATCAATGAATTGCATGCTGAGGAACCAAGAAAACAAAATCTACATCATCCCCTGAAAAATATCTTTATATTTTATACTTGAAGAGTTGGAAAAGATTTAAGTTTACCTAGATCAATACATACTGAAAGGAATAAATTTGTTCTTCAATATCCCCAAATATGTTTATACCTTCCATCAGTCAACTAAAAAGCATTTACATATACTATGAGCCAAATGTTGGACTAGATTCTGGAGGTATTTTAATCAACTGGAAGGTCTGGGTAACATTGTTTAGTGAGAATATTCTCTGATATTGAAAGAATTTCACAGGGGAAGTCCCTGGGTTACAGCTCACTTAGGATTATGTCACATAAAGATGAAGGAATAATGCTTGATAGTAAGCCCAACCATGTAGACAATTGTGTTTTATTTTACGTTCACTTATTTTCTGTTTAATGGATAACAGAAGACTTTGCCTGGTGATGTGGTGCTCAATATTACTATAGACTTATGAACATTTCACCCTTAGGCATCCTTTCACCTTCCCAGACATAAGGGCTTCTTTATACCTTTTGGACAACAAAAGGGGACAATCAACTTGGTTTCAGTCAATATCAAAGGAGACAAGAGATAGAGTTAGCATTCAAATGAATAGAGGTAATATTACCCACACAGAGCCTTACTGTACACTGGATAACTGCATCCTTAAAAACTAAGCCACCTTCTTTTATATCCTTTTGCTTATGATGATTCATTTATCTCTTTTTTAAGGCAAATGAAAAGAGGCCCATGACATAGGAATATAGTGACCAAAGTAATAATAATAATAATAATAATAATAATAATAATAATAATAATGATGATGATGATGATGTTGATGATGATAATGTTAATATGCAGCATCTATACAGCATTTTAAAGTTTGTGAAGTGCTTTATAAATATTGTCTTCTATTTTATTCTAATAGAAACACTGAGAGGTAGGCACACTATGATGTCCATTTTACACATAAGGAAATTAAGGCAGATGATGATTAACACAGTCCAGGGTTACATAGCTTGGAAATATCTAAAGGGCAATTTGAAATTAAGTCTTCCTACCTTCTGGTTCAGCACCACCTGGCTACCTTAAAAACAACACAAAACAATAATAACCGAAGAAGACCTAAATTTTTTTACTCAAGGAGCTTACTTTATTCTTAAGGAGAGTGGGCACAACATTTACACAGGTTAGAAAAAACTACAACACATACACCAAAAAAAACCTCTGAGAGGCACTGAAAGATATAAATAAATCAAGTATTAGAAATACTACTTGAACTTAGCTTAGGACAAAGGCACAGTTTCTAGCAGGTAAAGATTGGAAGAGAGACTACTCTAGTCATGTGACATGTTATGAAAAGACTCAAGTATGGGAGATGAAATTTGGCTCATGAAGATGACCAATTTGACTAGACTATACACTGGAAAAAATGGAGAATAATGTGTAAGATTCCTAGAAAGGTCATAGCTACATCAAAATTATGAAGGGCTTCAGATACAGTTATCTTAAAATGGAGTCACTAGTGCTTTTTTGTCAAATAATGACAAATGATGCTTTAGGAAGATCATTATGTGAGCTGTATCAAAAATGGAGAAAGGATAGGGATTTGATTCTGGGACACAAAATTTGAAGTGATAAAAATTAGTTCAAATAAAAGGTGCTGATAACTTGAAGAAAAGATACAAGATTCTGTGATTATAAATATTAGTAAATGTGTTTTCTATTTCAAGGAAAAGAAGACTTTAGGAAGAGGTGTATAATGTGGGAGGGGATAAAGAAGGAAGATAATGAATTTTGCTAAATTTGAGATGTCAACAGGATATCCAAAACTAAATTTCTAAAATGATGCTACTGGACTGAAAAACTCAGGAAAAAATTAGTCAGTCATTTCATATATATATATATATTTATATATATATGTGTAAAGAGAGAGACAGAGAGAGAGAGAGAGAGACATACATATATTTGTATACACACACACACATACACACACACACACACACACACACACACACACACACACACACACGAGGGCTTGAGGAATTCCAGTAGCAGAGAACTCCAAAGATAGACAACCTTACTTTTGGACAACCATTTCAATTTATTTTAAAAAATTTTCAATGAGGACCCAAGTTAGTAAAGTAGATAGAGTGCTGGGGCTGGAATCAGACTATATTTTCAGTGTAAGCATTTACATCCTGCAAATTAACAAATGCTAGAAATCTGAACTTGATTTATTGTTCTGTGGATTACTTAGATTGAAGACAGTGGTGGTGAAAATATTAAATATTAAGAATGCAGTTTAACTTTAAAAATGTGTGCATACATTTTTTTCTGGAAGGCAATGGGATTAGGCAACTTGCTCAAAGTCATACAGCTAGGTAATTATTAAGTGCCTGAGGTCAATTTGAATTCAGGTCCTCCTGATTCCAAGGCCAGAGCCCTATCCACTGTGCCACCTAGTTGCCCCATTGGTGCATTCATTTATTCAGATACCCTATTAGTAAACATTTACTAACATTTTCGAAGTTATGTTTCTTTGTTATCTTAATCAATTGAACAAAGTATTAAGAGATTTAAGAGTTTAGTCCTTAATCTACTTGAAAGACTCATAAGAGTTTTCGATTTTGATTGAAAGACAACACCAAAAAGGAACCATCTTGTGAGTGATTGAAAAGATCAAGTCACACCTCTTGGGCTATAAATATCTAATATAAATTTATATCTAATATAATTATACATAAATATATATTTTATCAAGTATCAAAATATCTAAATAATAATAATTAACTATTTATAGAGCTTACTATTGGACAAGTATTGTGCTTAAATATTTTATAATTGTTACCTTCTTTAATCTTCATAACAACACTGCAAGTTAGGTACTATTATTACCTCCCTTATACAGATGAGGAAACTGAGGCTAACAGAAGTTAAAGGACTTGTACAGGGTCACACAGTCAGTAAGTATCTGAGGCAGAATTTGAAATCAGAAGTATCTTGACTCCAAACCCAGTCCATCACTTTGCTGCCTCTAATATAGTACATAATAATATATAAAAAAGATAGTTCAAGGCTGAGCTGACTTTAGCACTTGCCAGGAGGGTATTAAAGATGTATTTTTGCCTATACAAGACATTAATCAGAAAGATTAGAGATGGAGATGTCAGGGAAAATTTTACTTTTCTGACAATATATATTAATAGAGAGGAGTTTCAGTGGGACAAAATACATCCAGAAGATGCATTGAGCACAAACATAAACATACCTTAGAGAAGCATCTTCAAAGAGCATGACTCCTTGTACCAGAGAAGACTGCTAGCTAAGGACTTAATAAATGTCTTCCAGTAATGAAGAGTTATGAGTATACTTGTGGCCTCATTTGTCCTATAGATGAATATGTCACTTATATTGTACTTTAAATTTGAGTCCAGTATCCCCAGGGAACTTGTGTGTCCAAGGAGAGAGTGTGCTCCTAATTTGTAGGAATATTTTGTTCTTACTATGTCGTATTAGTAAATACCTGTGCTAAAAATTAATTGAAGCTACTGACTGATAATTGATTTAATCTCCTGAAGAGGTTCATAAGTAAAATATTATAAACAGTTCCCCTCAGGGTTATCTCAAGAACCCTGAGAAAAGTAGAAGTTAACCACCCTCTCATGATCTGATCTGTTGAGAGATGACGAAATAGTTCTTAAGTGGATTTTACAAGAACATATATATTGCTTCTTGGCCTTTTGGCTAAGATCAAGTATACAAGTATATATATATATATATATATATATATATATATATATATATATATATATATATTTCTTATCTCTGTAAATAAGGATATTTGCAAAATAATGGGATGGAGGAAGGAGCCCCAGGAAAGCCGTAAAATAGCAGGCAACAACTTTTTTAATTTTCCTCTTACTTTTACTTGAAACCTATCTCCTTTTGACTTTCAACTATTTTTTGAATTCTTCCCCTTGGAGATAAAAGAGAAAAAATATCATCCCTTTTGCATTTGATACTTCAAATATATATATATATATATAATATATATATATTATATATATATATATATATATATATATATAGATGGTTATGATCCTTCATGAAGCTTCTCTCAAGATTAAATATTTTTTCCTAATGAGTTTTTGTTAAGTAGGAATACTTTTTCAGTCTCCTTGCCATTTGGAACTTTCCTTTCTGGGTGTTTCAAGGTCACTATTATCCCCTTTTTAAACATAATTGGGTACAATTTTCAGTTATGGTCTGATTGGGAAGAAGAAATTAATTAGCTCCTTGCTTCAACTCACCGTTTATTAACTGAAAGCTTTTTTGGACTCAGTTTTAGCAGCTAATACAACAGCAATCTCTTTATGATTCAGATCTATGAAATAAATATGGCATCTATACTATTATTGAAATTATTGATAAAAATGTTGCACATAAGAGTCTAAGCTTGAGAAGTTGCTCTTCACTTTATACCTCTCTGAAAGTTCATATTTCTCCACAACTTATAACAGCTATAGTCAATAAACTCATTCTAAACCCATATATATTTTCCAAATGGATTTCAGTGCTTTGTCAAATATCTTTTTTAACCTTTTAATAAAGAAAATGAAACTAGTCTGACATGACTTGGTCTTAATACAGGCTAACTTGTAGTAAAAATATTAATTTTTCTAGATAGTCACAATCCATCTAAGTCCTAAGAAATATAGAATGGTCTTTCTAATGTGACAATTTTTTTGACTTAATAAAAATTCAATTGATTTATACCAAAAAATGATATCAAACTCTTTTTGAATTCTATGATAGAAGTATGCCATTAATGCCTAGAGATATGGAAATGGAATCTGTAACACTTGAGCTCTCTACTTACTAGTTCTAAGACAAGTCACCTGTCTTTTCAGAGATTAATTTTCCTCATCATAAAATAAAAACAGTAATTGAACCTCTTACACAAGTCTGTTATGAGAATGAAATGAGAGAATCCATGTATAATGCTTTGCCAGTCTTAAAGCTATATAATACATGTGACACCATATAGAGCTACTATACAAATTGCTATTCTTTCTTTGATAACCGAGTTTTGCTTCAATAAGCTATAAAAAAGGTAATAACAACCAAAATTATCTACCATTAAAAGTTACATGTCCATCATCAACCTCATTCTTTCCACCTTTTGATGTTTTTCTCAATGTCAACATTGTTGACAGCATTTCATAATAATTGTGAGGTTAGTAATTCTTTTTATTGTCATTAAGGAAAAATATATACTGTAAAATCCTTTTGTCACTAGAATCAAATGGATATCACTTTTTGGAAGGTAATGTGAATCTCTCCTATTTACATATGGAGCATATCTGCTATTTGGATAATACTGGATCTAGTTGTATAAAATAGATTTGATGTTAAATTACCATAAGAAAGGCTGACAACTCCTCCAACTATGTGGGAGGATAATACTGAGGTTGTCATTACCAGCTTGCAGTGTATCTAACTGAAAATACACTGTGGATAGTGTTTGCAAGAGAAGGGCGACACACATTTATTTTTTAAATTATTAAAATATTTATATTTTTAAATTTTTATACTTTTATCAACACAAAAATAACCTTCAAATACTGTAAATTTTTTAAAAGCAATTACTGATGAAATGAAAGAAAAAAGAAATATAAGTTATTCCAACAGAAGAGCTAACATTGTCTGTAATGTCACTAGGCACAGAGGAAGACTACACTTTAAAAATAGAAGCAGTGTTCTGAATAAAATTTTGTTGGTCACTGAATATAATGGGAATTTTGGAGCAGACCAGCTCATCTAACATGGAGTCACACTCAGTCTGAATGAAGGCATCTTAATAAATAGGAGTAGGTTTCTTCCTATTGTGTGCATAGCCAGGAAAAAAAAAATTCTGTTTTCATAAACTAAATGGGACAGTCACTCTCTTTTCTTGTAGTTTATTCACAGTTTACCTACAACCAGGGAACCTTGAACTGACTAGATAGAGGGAAGGGTCTTTTGTTCCTTTCCCCTTCCTTTTCTCTTTGGCCCTGAGAATCAAGTAAGGAGTGTATTTTGCTTTATTTCACTTGTCCTTGGCTTTGGTGCAGGTCATGTACTGGAATATCACTAGAAATAAGCATTTAAGCCACTATGAATCTGCAGCAAGGGTTCCAGGGTTGATATTATATCCAGGCTACCTTTCTGACATTGATATTCATTTAACCATCTGGATCTTAGCTCCTCATCTGGAAAATGAACAGATGAACTAATTGTCATTTATCATCCCTTCTAACTCTTAGTGTGTGATGTTCAAACAAAGAGATGCATCAGAAACTCTAAGAAAGGGCTATTTCAGACTGAGGCAACAAGTAAGCATTGGATCATGGCAGTAGAGAAGGAAATAAGCACATCTGCTCTGAATTAGGTCCTGTGCTAAATGCTTTACAAATATTATCCCATGTAATCTTCATCATAACTTGAGAAATAGGTACTAATACTATCCTTATTAATAATTAAGGAAACTGAGGTACAGACAAGATTACATGCCTTTCCTAGGATCATTCAGCTACTTATAATTAACTAATAATTACTACATTAGCCATGTATAAAAAATGAGTTTCATTATGCATTTTGAAGCCTATCACCTATCATCTGGCTAGTGATTGGTGACATTAAACTATAGATTAAATTGAAACTTTGGGATCATCATTAAATTTCAGTTTTTAATTTTATCTTTGTTGTTCAATTATATCTGATTCCTCATGATCCCATAGAAATACTTAGCAAAGATACTGAAGTGATTTGAGATTTCCTTCTCCAGTGTAAAGGTTAAGGCAGAGAATTTTGAAATGACTTTTCCAGGGTCACACAGCTAGTTAAGTGACTGAGACTGCATTTGAATATAGGTCTTCTTGGCTCCAGGCCCAGAACTCTATTCATTGTATCACCTAGTTGCCTATTGGAAAGAAGGTGCCTATTAGAAGAGCAACAAAAATCTCCCAACCTTTGAATTTGGGGTAATTGTGAATGATTTCTATCAAATTTAGTCATTTAATGTCATTTTTACTTTATTCTTTAATATTAAAAGAATAAAAATAATTATATAAGAAAAAGTTGAAGATGAATCTGGCCTGGAATCAGGAAGACCTGAGTTCAAATCGAGCCTCAGCTACTTCTTAAATGTGTGACCCTTAGCAAATTTACTTTAATCTTTACACTGGAGAAGGAAATGGCAAATGAAAAACTGAAATTCACTGATGATCTCCAAATTTCAATTTTATCAATAGTTTAATGCCACAACCTTTAGCCAGACAGGTGATAGACTCCAAATGCAAAATGCAACTTTTTTTTGAAAATGACCAGGACAATACGGAAAACTGAATCAAATTTTCAAAAAAAAAAACCAAGTCATTCCCCAATTGACAAATGGTCAAAGGACATGCAAAGACAATTTACAGATGAGGAAATTAAAGCAATTCATAGTCAAATGAAAAATTATTCTAAATCATTACTTATTAGAGAAATGAAAATTAAAGCATCTCTGAGGTACCACCTCACACCTCTCAGACTGACAAATATGACCAGAAAGGACAATGATCAATGTGGGAAGGGATGTGGTAAATCTGGGAAAATAATACTTTGTTGTTGGAGCTGTGAAGTCATTCAACTTTTCTGGAGAGCAGTTTGTAATTACACTCAAAGGGAAACAAAAATGTATATGCCCTCTGATCCAGCAATACCACTACTAGGTCTATAACCTGAGGAGATTATGAAAAAGGGTGAAAACATCACTTTACACAAAAATATTCATAGCAGCCCTGTTTGTGGTGGCAAAGAATTGTAAATTAAGTAAATGTCCTTCAACTGGGGAATGGTTTAACAAACTGTGGTATTTGTAGGCCATGGAACACTATTCTATTAGAAACCAGGAGGGATGGAAATTCGAGGATTTGCATGAACTGATGCTGAGCAAGATGAGCAGAACCAGACAAAACATTGCATATCCTAACAGCAACATGGAGGTTATGATCAAACTTGATGTACTTGCTCATCTCATCAGTGCAACAATCAGGAACAATTCTGAGGTATCTACAATGGAGAATGTCATCTGTATCCAGAGAAATAATTGTGGAGTTTTAATAAAGACCAAAGACTATTACCTTTAATTTTTAAAAAACCCGATATTTTATTATGTAATTTTGCTATCTCTTATACTTTATTTTTTTCTTTAAAGATATGATTTCTCTCTCATCACATTCAACTTACATCAATGTATACCACAGAAATAATGTAAAGTCTAAAAGACTGCCTTCTGTGGGGGGTGGGGGGAGGGAAGCAAGATTAGGGGAAAAATTGTAAAACTTAAAATAAATAAAATCTTCCTATGAAAAAAATAACCTGGGCAGGAAATGATTTTGTTATTATATATATTATATATATGTATATATATATTATATATATGTATGTATATACACACACACAGACAATTACCTTATTTTTAATTTTTATATTTTTTTAAAAATTGGGATGGGTAGTAGGATTGCAAAATACTAGATTCTTATAAAAATAAATAAATAAATTTAGTCAATAGTTTTTCAGTGGTATAGAACTCCATTAGTAAACTCCTCAGTGAGACAGTATCAGATTAAAAGGTAAGTGGGAAATATTTAACTAAATAAATAAAAATACAAAAGGCTTAATTCTAATATATGATTTTCTAAGTCACAATTCATACTTATGGATCAATTTTTATATGAGTTCTATACCATTCTTTCAAAACACTTCTCATGGAAGTGACATGGAAAACTTTGATATTTACCTTCCTAGATTACTATGTTTAAATAAAAAATTACAAAACTTCTTTATCTGAAGAAGGGTATGTCCTAAGATAATACCAAAATGGGCAATAATAAATCTTTGAATAAATGAAACATTATTCTAAATAATATTTAAGTAATAGATTTTGTTTTGGGGTTCACATTAGAAAGGAGAAATGAATGAAAATGAGAAACAGATAGGCAGAAAGATCAAGGTAAATTGTATTTTATGTTTATCAACACAAGTTAGAGATTCTCCTTAGCAAGTCAAAGGGGGGACTAGAGAGAAAACTTACTTTGCTCTATGTATTACAGAAAATATTTTTATCACTTCTAAGTGGAAAATGGGTTATTCTTCCTAAGAGGAAGAAAGGGGACCACAATTTATTAAGTACCTTTCTATTATAAGCCTGGCACTACATTAAATGTTTACAAATATTATATCCTTTGATTATTAAAACAACACTAGGAGGTAGGTGCTATTATTATCACCCTAATTTTATTGTTGAGTAAAGTGAGATATATGGTGCATTCTTGTAATGAGCAGCTTATCCCATAAACAATATTACCAGAGAACCAGGAGCCAAGGAGCTAGGATGATGTTTGTACAATAGGAAAGTGTATTAAGCAGCCTTAAAGGAGGAAGCAGGTCTTTCCTTACAATATGTAGACTCCTTGGATCCAAAGTACCATTTGTCTCATATCCTACTTATAGCTCAGCTATAGTTTCATGTCATGTGATATCCATCACAGATTTACTTTCTTCCTGTAATGATTTTTCTCAGTTGTCAGAACAAGCTGTATCCTTGTCATTAGCTCTTATGTGTTCAGATAATATAAATGAAACAAACTCAAAAATCAATCTAAACACTGATCTATATAAATATAATGTTGAACAGAATTTCCTTTTTAAATAGTACCATTTAAGTCAAATTTCAAGATAAATTTTATTCTTTTTTATTCTATGATGAATTAATACTTTGAATCAAAGAAGACATTTAATTGACCTAATTAATTAAATGACTGTTTATTGAAATTAATAGAACAAAGTTATGTAAAGAGCCAGTACAGATATTTTAATAGGATTCATTGCCAGAAGGAATCAGGAACCAGAAGGAAATATTTGCATAAGAAAGTTAGAAATTCAGGATAGATAGCAACTGTGATAATTATAGTAACAGATCAAGTTAAAATGAATTTTTCAAAACTCAGTTGGTCAGATAACTATTTTTCTTTGATCCTATTATATTTCTGAGTATGGCATACATTTTAGAGATGTTGATTATTTTAAAACAATGCAGAAGATACTAGAATCAATTTAATGAAATTATTAAGAATTTTTGGATGAAAATCAGGAGATTATGAGTTCAGCCCTATTTTCTACTGGTGAGTGTGAATTTATGTGTCAATAGAATAAAAGTTTTCTTCAACAACAGGGCTTAAATCACAGAATTGTAGAATTTCAGAGGAATGGAGTGGTCATTTAATCTAAATGAACAAAAAATTAACACTCTCTTCTTTAATGCATGGGACAAGGGGTTACCTTCCACTCACTGTGGAAAATCTCCAGAGGATAATAAACCACTGCCTCTCTACCCTGTTTATTTCCCTTTTGTTTGGGCTCTAGTTGGAAGCTTTTTTTATTTTGGTTTGTTTTTTGTTTTTCTTTTTGTATCCATTCTACATTTGCCTCTTTTATTCATTTCCCCTCTTTTTACCTTCTACTCACTGATCCTGATTCTTTCTTCTGGGACTAAAGAGAACAAGTACTGCCTCTCTTCCATAGGAAAGGTTTTCAAGTACATGAAGATAGCTTTCCTGTTACTTGGAGCCTTGTCTTCTCCAGACTAAACATCTTGAGTTTGATCTTCATGTAATACAGAATCAAACTTCTTCACCTTAGGGTTCCCTTGATAAATTGAATTCCTCAACCCCAAAAACAATCCTCTAGAAATGGTCTGACACTTTAAAATTTTTCTTTATTCCCTAATTATTTAGTTATTATTACTATTGAATTCAACTAAATTAGTCAAGTCTCAGTTTCATCATCTCAAAATAGTAAAAATCAAACTTTTCCAAAATATAATCTATGGAAAAAAATAACTCATATAAATGTGAGATGTTTTAATTCAAAAACTGGTTAGGCTGCCATCCCACTTTGCAGGTGTAACATAAATAGAATATGATAAACTTTGAGACAAAGTTCTTAGCAGCAAGATATTGTATATCTTTCATAAATCAAGGACAGTGATCACTGTCAGGGTAAAAAGAAATTTAAAAATTAGTATATGGAGGAGTCTCTATAAAGAATAGTTCAATGGAGAGGAAATTGAAGCATAGTAAGAGTGGATTATTTGTCAAAGACCACACAAGTTATGTCAGAAGTCTTTCTTATATCCTTAGCATTCTTTCATCAGAGTTTGCACAGATTTCTGAATTTTTAAACATTTTTTATTTATTTTTGTTTATTTATTTTTTTTTTAGTTTTTACAAGATAGAGGGGTTAAGTGACTTGCACAAGGTCACACAACTTAGGCAATTATTATGTGTCTCAGATCACATTTGAACTCAGATCCTCCTGACTTCAGGGCCGGTGCTCTATCCACTGAGCCACCCAAGCTGCCCACGTATAAATTCATTTTTAAATGAGAGATACACTTGACAGAAAAATGTATAAAAATAATTCTAATGAAAATGAGGAACTTATAATTGTCTAACTTTGCAGTAAGCTTTAGCATTCTCTCTCAGCAATACACTTTCAACTTCTCCTTTGAGTTCTTATAAATTTAGGCATTCATATTTTCTTTGTTGTTGTTGTTGTCAATTAGTATTTATTTGGCATTTTAAGTTTTTCAAAGTGCTTTACAAAGCACTTTTGATCATTTTATTCTCTCAACATTCCTGGGAAGTCATTATGATTACGTTTTTTTTTTTTTTATTGAGGAGGAAATTCCTGGCAGACAGATATACAATTGATTTGCCCCACAGTCACAAAGCCAGTTAAGTGTCTGAGGCATAATATAAATTAGACTCTTTCTGACTAAACAGTTCAGCACTCTGTTTACTGTTCCACCTTGCTGGCATCACATTTACATGATTGTGTATGATTTAAAAACTAAGTTAAATGTTCATATTTTCCAATAATCCTAAATTCTTTGAATATTTAATGGAACAAAAAAATAGTGATTCTTTCACTGTACAAATATCACAGAAATAGAAAAAAGAATGGGGATTATTTTCAGTGAGATTCTTAACAATATATCATGTGTTTATTTGCTAAAGAAAGTGACAATTCCTGTAACACAATTAAGTTGGGATGCGATAAAGTAATGATTATCACATTAGGTAAGGAAGTTTGTGAGTTCTATTTCTAAAGTAAAAAAATGTCTTGATAAAAAAGGCATTATGATATGAGAAGAATAGTAGACAACGGTTTTCAGAGGCCTGGGCTCCAATTTTGGCTATGAAATTTTCTTTATGACCTTAGGTGTTTTTTTAATGTTTTTCATTAATCAAATGAAGAGATTGGAATGAACTATCTCTAAGGCTCATTCTAAACTTCAGATTCCAATATAAGACTTTTTTTTAGGTTTTTTTGCAAGGCAAATGGCGTTAAGTGGCTTGCCCAAGGCCACACAGCTAGGTAAATATTAAGTGTCTGAGACCAGATTTGAACCCAAGTACTCCCGACTCCAGGGCCCGGTGCCCTTATCCACTATGCCACCTAGCTGCCCCCCCCTCATATAAGACTTTAAGACATATTGAGATACTACTCCTACTACTAATAACAATTAATTACCCTCCCATACTTTTCTGACATTCAGCTGGGAAGTAAACTTGTTGAATATTTAAGAGTTGCTAAAAATGGCAAGGATATTTTTGAAATATATGTGTCAGACACAAGCTGATCACTCATTTCTTGTGCTGTAGTCTGCTTTCCTATCCAAAAGCCTACTTTGTTATTATTAATATTTACTTACCTGTCTGAAAGAAAATTTAATAATTTGTAATACTAATACAAAATATAATAATGCAAATAGTATAAATATAAAATGATGCAAATTAATAATAAAAATAAAATATTACAAAAGTTGTTAATACTCATTAAGATGGCACCATCCGGAAAACTCAAATACTACCTATGTCAACTGATGAGAAGTCCCCTGATTTCTACATCTGAAGTTCCTGTTAAAAGATTCATGCTGCCCATTTCAGAATGGTCCCCTGGTTATTTTTCCTTCTTTCTTCTGCTTTCAGAATGATGCATATCTGAAGGATTAGCAAATTCAATCCCGTCTGGATGATCTGATTATTTCCAAGTGTTGATTAAAGACAAACACTCTACAGTCAAAGTGTTTCATCTTAGAGTGACTTTGATCTTAGGTATGTAGTATCAGTAGTCAGCACATTTCTTGTGACTGTAGAAAATTCATCTCTGTGAAAATGTATAGATAACATGACACAGAGGGGATTTTTGACAGAAACAACAAAATATGCATTTAGACTTTTAGTTTATAGTTGATAAATTTATGGTTTGAAATACATTGGGAAAATACATTCAGGTTACACTCATCACTCAGAAAAAAGTGACAGTTCATCAGCAATTCATGAACATAGAAGATTAGTGGGGGTTTTTTGTTTGTTTGTTTTTTTTAGGTTTTTGCAAGGCAAATGTGGTTAAAGTGGCTTGCCCAAGGCCACACAGCTAGGTAATTATTAAGTGTCTGAGACCAGATTTGAACTCAGATACTCCTGACCTCCAAGGCCAGTGCTTTATCTACTACGCCACCTAGCCACCCCTGGATTAGTGGTTTTTAAAAATATTTCTTTTTTTCCAGATAAACATCACAGACTGTTAATTTGGCAAAATCAGAATATTTTCTCCTGATAATTTTCAAAAGATGACTTATAGTAATATTTATAGTTAGGGTTCAGAAAGTTTTTAATTCAAAGCATTGCCTTTTATATCTTGAAACCCAGATTAATAGAAATATCTAGAATAATATAATATGCCATAATATCTATTATACTTGTATTAATAAAATTCATTAATTAATTGTAGAAGGAATCACTGGTAGAACAAACATTAGAGATGTAGATCAAGTCAAGGATAAGATCTTTTGTGTATCTGAAGAATTCAAATACTTGTCCCAATTCCTATGACAAAAAAAATTTATTACCTTTAAATCATTTATTTTAATTTTAAAAGTTAAAAAAATTTTTTTTCTTATATTGATAAGTAATATGATTGTTGAAAAACGTCTACATTTTGCTCATCATTACATTCTCTAGGGACAAATAGAAATTATTCTTTCTTCTGTGAGACAATCCTTTAAATGTTTGAAGGCAAGTATCATATCTTCTCTAGATACAATTTCTGATTTCCTCAGTTGAAATTCAAGAAATATAATCTTGAGACCTTTTACTGACCTGGGCATATCCATCCTATTTATCCTACTTTATGTATTTCAAAATATTAATCCAAGAAAAGGTCCATAAGTTTTCCTTGACTGCTAAAGGTGTCCATAATTACTAAGTGCAAGGACAAGCTATCAAATCCTGGAGGTTTTAATCATTTCATGTTCAGAAACTTTGCTCTAAGTCTTACTGTTCTCATTGTTGAGCAACTCATATGGTCCATTATATTTAAACATGTTCCAGTTAGATTTTACTTTGTTTCTAGCCTACCACCTCATCGCAGGTGCATCCTTGTTGATCTATTTCCTCTCTCTTCCTATGCCTGTTCTGTAACTATAATCAAATCAATATACCATTGCATTGCAAAAGGTTGTTTTAATCTACCCCCTTAGAATTCCATTCATTGTATAGCTTAACCAAACTAAAATCCCATGCCCTAGATACCACTTCTTTAACTTTTTTTGCCTTTACCTACTACAAAGTAAGTTTCTTGAGGTCAGGAGCTATATTTGTTTCTGTACGTATTCCTATCCTTAGCATTTTACACAGTTTTTGACTCAAAATAAATGTTTAATACATGTACAAACCTTCCTTCCCTTCTATTTCCTTCCTTCCTTCCTTCCTTCCCTTCCTTCCTTCCTTCCTTCCTTCCTTCCTTTCCTTCCTTCCTTCCTTCCTTCCTTCCTTCCTTCCTTCCTTCCTTCCTTCCTTCCTTCCTTCCTTCCTTCCTTCCTTCCTTCCTTCCTTCCTTTCTTCCTTCTTTCCTCCTTCCTATTATTAAATCAGCTAAAAGCTTATCTACCATGCTCAATACATTCTTTAATCATATTTGTAGTACTCTTCCTTTGATAATCACTTAAGTCAAGTAAAGTTCAACTTACAATTAAATGTAATTATGGGAACTTTGATTTATTTGAAAATTATAACTGTGTAACATAGATTGTGAAAAAATTCTAATAGGAAAATTTTTAAGAGACAATGACAAATGGAACACTACCGTTATATTAGAAACCAGGAGGGATGGGAATTCAGGGAAGCCTAGAGGGATTTGTATGAACTGATGCTGAGCGAGATGAGCGGAACCAGAAAAACATTGTACACCCTAACAGCAACATGGGGGCAATGATCAATTGATGGACTTGTTGATGGACTCATTCCTTCCATCAGTGCAACAATCAGGGACAATTTGGGGCTGTCTGCAATGGAGAATACTGTCTGTATCCAGAGAAAAACTGTGGAGTTTGAACAAAGACCAAGGACTATTAGCTTTAATTTAGAAAAAATAAAATCAACTGATATTTTATTGTCTGATCTTGCTGTTTCTTATACTTTTTGTTTCTTCCTTAAGGATATGATTTCTCTCTCATGGAAACAATGTAAAGAGTGGTAAATTGCCTCGTGGAGGGTGGGGGGGAAGTAAGATTAGGGGGAAACATTGTAAAACTCAAAGTAAATAAAATCTTTATAATTCAAAAATTCAAAAAAAAAAAGAATGACAAATGCATGACTTTTTAAAAGAAATACATGTGATTTATTATTGTGCCTTGTAGATATCTATGAAGACAGTTGACCTGCTATCATACAACATTCATTGTTGTAATATAACAACACTGATCACAAAACTTTTGAAGTATGTCAAAAAATACTTAGTCAAATGATTATAGAAATCAAGATATACTATATTTAATATTTTTGTCAGTTATTTAAATGGAAATTTGGAGGCACACATTAGACCCTCAGATACTGAAAAGTTGGAAGCTGCTGCATACCCAATGGGTTATAACACTGGACTTAGAGCCAGGAAGATACAAGCTTAAATTTGGTCTCAGAAACTTATTTAGTTGTGTGACCTTGGGCAAGTCATTTAATCTCTGCCTCCATTTTTTTCATTTAAAATAAGGATAGCAACATTACCTATCTCCCATGGTTGGTGTGACAGTAAAATGAGATATTTGTAAAGTGTTTCACAGACCATAATATATTATATAAGTAGTAGATATTATGATGGTGATGAAGATGATGATTTTAGCAATCTGGATAGCATAAGTAGCATAAGGATACTTGAAATGCTTGATAAAATATTCATATATGAACAATAATAGATATTTCAGTCTCTTATTAGTAATAAAGACAAACAGATAAATATCCATGCCATGTCCTACTAATGATAAGCCAAGGCAAAGATGATACCTTTTTGCTTTTATTGTCTTTTAGTCTCGCTTTTTATTCACAATTATTTATTTCAATCATCCAAGGTTTGACTTTGTGGTTATATTTTTTGTTTCCTCTTTCTGATCAATGTTTAGAACACTATGCTCTAACAGCCAATGGTTATAAACAATGTTTCAAAGGAATCTACTTCTTCAATTCTCATTTTTCTGGGAAAAAAAAGAGCCACAATTCTCTTCTCTATTTATTTTTTATACAAAAATGTGTGTCCCACTGACATTGCAATTTAATATGTTGTTTGAAATTTTTGTTCACTATCTCAGTCTTTCTAAGAAATCTCTCTTTTGTCTGTTCTAATTAAGTCATGATAGTGATAATCTTAAATGAACATGACTAAATGGAAACTTTCTGAAGACAATTGTGCAAATAACATTTTTTATCCAGGTTTAAAAAAAATGACTTAAACTTCATTAAAAGGCATTACATCACTTATTATAAAAGAGCTAATTCAAAATTCAAACAAGTCATCACTTCCCCAATGAAATATATGAACCATCTAAAACAAGAACATGACATCCTGTCTAATATAAATAATTGAAATGTAATACTTGACTGTCATCTGCCAATATAACACAAATGAAGAGAATAAAAGAACTCAGGGATTTTAAACAACTTATTACAGAATACCCCTGCCATGCTCAAACTGCAGAACGAAAATACAATCAACAGTTTGTGAGGTTTGCATTGATAAAACATATTCGATGGACAGACAATCTAGTTCATAAAATCTTACGTTCTTGGAAGGATGTGAAGAGCATCTGGAATCGACTGTTTCGACTGCCCTCATCTGCCCCACATGCGGATTACCCCCAAGACCTGTGCGCAGCATCACATCATTAGCCACTGTACTACAAAACTTAGCTTTCAAATCCTCTACGGAGCTGCTTCCATCATAGACGGCCACAAAATTCCTTTTGCATTCATTTGAATTTTGCATCTCATAGTCCAAGAATCGTAAATAAATCTGAAAAAAAGTCAAATAATTTCTATAAAATCAAAATATTGTGTTTCAATAAATAGAATCTTCTCTGCATTTATTTTTAAGACACATTCTGTTGATTTTTTATCAGGTTTGGTAAGGGTGTGAAGAACTAACAACTTCCAAAATACAAGATTGTTCCAAAACAGTCTTCTGACATTTTCCCCTCTAATAAATATCCTTAAATTCAGATATCTTCTAAGACTTGTCTCTTACTTATTTCTGAAACTATTTATCTATGTTTTAATTTCAGCATGCTTTTTTTACTATTTGCTTTATCACCTTTTAAATTTCCATTACCCTCATTTAATAATTTAATAATGAAGTGAGAGGAAAATGGGCCTACAAAAAATTTTGATATCCTAAGGAGTTAACTAGTAAACCATGAGAGGAATTTAAAAAAATAAAATCTAATTTATTATAAAATTGAGAAATTGTGCTAAATAATCTTTAACTTGTACTAAATGATTTTTAAGATTAATTCAAATTCTGACATTCTATGATTTTATTTTACTTTATTTTTAATTTAAGGTAATGGGGAGCAAGTGAAGTGACTTGCCCAAGGATCACACAACTAGGCAATTAATAAGTATCTGAGGCCCAATTTGAACTCAGGTACTCCTGATTTCAGGGCCAGTGTTCTATCCACTGTGCCATCCAACTGCCCCCATTCTATGATTTTAAATAGTAAAATAAGGAGCTCTATGGTTTTAAATAATAAAATAAAGAGCTTTTTAAAAAAGAAATTATATGAATACATAAGTAAGAGCAGACCAAGTAAAGGGGACATTCAGCCTGTAACTTCTGATTAATCTAATCAAAGTTTACTAACCCCATTGTTACAATGAAGAGACTTGTAAACATTGCCATTCTGCCTGCAGCATTTTGTCATAACCACAACCAATCAATTCCAATAAAAGTAAAAGTTGAAATGGTTCTGGAACAATTCTGCCATAAGGCATTCAGGTATTGCCTAAATGTCTTCATCCATCCTTTGTTTTTTCTTTGAAAAATCAGTCTACCATATATATCAAAACATTTTCTCTTTATCTTATATTGATAAATATTGTCATCCAAAAAGAATTATGTATTAAAATGGCAAATACAGATCAGGTTCTATGAAATAATTCTATAAGAATTTCTTGTTACACTAATTCTCATACTTTCTTAATATCTGAATCTAACATAATGAAGTTTTTTCTATTCCTCAAGACATATTGATCCATTTTCTTGCAAGTTAATTTTCACATTTTACAAAAGAAAATAAGATGCCAAAATTCAGGTATTTGTTATGAATTCTATATCCAAAGATAAATCATTCTCAGCAGTCTTTAATGCAATCATATAAATGTTAATAGGTTTTCATAAAACATTATAGGATATTACATGTAATAATGCTTAAAGCCAAATACTTGGAACAGAAATATAACATGAAGAAAATGAATAATTCTGCATGTTGGAGAAAAAAATTGTGAAATGTAGAATCAAATCCAGAGGGATATGCTTATGACAAATTATGATGACTTGTTAAGTAAGGAAGAAATAGAAATAAAATTCACTTTGATCAAATACACATCTTTCCTTCTTAGTTATTAAGTCATAAAGAAAGATTAGATAGGATTGAATTTTGATTTATCATAGCATACATTATCATTCTTTAAAAATATCAGAAAAAAAATCCAAGTTGAGTTTAATACATATTTTCCAAATTCCTGGAAGTATAATATAAATTAAATTCCATACATGTAGAGTTCTGAAATTTGTCTTGAGAATTGTTATTTGGTCATTTACAGACTAATTAAAAATACAGTAATTTTATTTTAATCTATTAAATGGATTATTATTTCTCATCATAATCTACTAATGATCTACTACTAAATAGTTTCTTGTTAATATTTCATCAAATTATCCACATAGCTATTATGATGTTCAATTCATATTTCCTATCTATACAACAAAATCCATAGAGGCTTCAAGATATTGCAATCTCATAAAATGTTAAGCCTAGCACTTACTGTTATTGTTTCCTACATATCATCCTGCTAAAAAGGAAACATGTCTGATTATGTCATTTAAACACACATGCATGCACACACACACACACACGCACAAACACACAAGAAAACACCTCCAAACAATCTTCCATTCCTTTAACCACATCTAAAATCTATGAATGTTTGTATAGGACTATTAAATCTCTTCATAAGAAAGGACCAGCTATATAGCCCAGTGGATAGAGTTCCAGACCTGCAGTCAGGAAGACTCACCTTCATGGGCTCAACTCTAGCCCAACACTTTCTAGATTGTAACTCTGTTACTGTTACTTAAACCTAATTGCCTCAGTTTCCTCATCTGTAAAATGAGCTGAAGAGGGAAATAGCATGTCAAGAAAACCCCAAATGGAGACTAAAAGAGTAAGATTTGAGAAAAAGATCACTGAATACATATAAGGCAGATGAAAGATATACTTAAATTTCAAAATACTACAAGAAAGTGCACTGGGCTTGATTTATGAAGTCTTAATGATACTACCAGGTCTGCTAAGAATACATTCATGCATAAAGCATCACAAAACTACCAGTCAGTTCTATTTTGGGGTGTTGCACAAAGACACCAATATATATATGTATGTATATAGAACATATAATATATAACATATATAAAATATATAGAATATAATATATAATCTGAAACCAATATAGAGTACATATTCCTTTTCCCTAAGAATTTTCAAAGGTTTACAATTCAACAAATTCAGAATATTAAATGAGGAACTGAGGCAATTACCTTGGACAATTGACTTCATTTATCTGGACTTCCAATTCCCCTTCTTTAAAATGAGAGAGTTGAACTAGACATTTTTTAATACCCCTTTTATCTGCAGATATGTGATTCTACTCTTTAATTTAGAGTCTTAGACAGCTGCCTGGGACACTGAGGGCTTAAGTCGTGTGCTCAGGGTCAAAAAGCAATATATGTCAGAGAAAGATTTAACCTATTCTTTATGGAATTAGGCTGACTCTCTTTCCCCTTTTAGTTCTTTCTTCTTCTATTTTCTTTTTCTTCACATTTCTTCTAATAAGATATTACTATATTTACCCAAATTACATCAATAGAGTATTTACTATTCATTCTTAATGAAATAAAGTATTTGATTAATAAATTTGGCATTATCCATGCCAAGAAATGTTGCAACCTTAAAAATAAAAATGACATATAGCTTCCATTATCTCAAAGGGAGTTCAAGCATAATAAATATTACAATGCAAGAAGAATTTTATTTAAAAAATTAGGAAAAAGTATTACCCTGCAGTTAATGAACTCCCTGAAATTTGATAACCAAAAAATCTTTCTTTATGGGTATAATTCTAAGATAGATGAGATGAGAACAAGTAGAATATAATTCCATTTTTCATTTAGTTTTACTATAGAAATTTCTGTATATCCTTTCTTAACTGATTTATTTATATTCTTTTAAATTTAATTACACACACATATATTCTTTACTTAAAGGTCATTCTTATTTTTTAAAATACATTATTTCAGGAGACATATGAATAGCCAATTTCTGCCTCTTTCTATATTTTCTTCATATTGGGCTCATTGAAATAATTTTAAACATTGATCATTAGTCATTTCAAAAAAATATGTAGTACACCAGGAAGGTATTAGTTTTGCTTTTTTAAAAAAACTGAATTCTGCTATATTCCTTCAGATAATAAGGCAGATAATAAGGTTCATTAAAGGTTTTTCTTTACAGTTGTGCCATATATAATTGATGCCGATTGTTACATTATGATTTTATCATTGTCATGTCATTTTAAAGGATGAAGCATCATAATAAAGGAAAATACTTGCTACATGATATTTCTTTAACTTAAATTAGAGAATAACAGAAATCTTTCCTGCATGCATATTGAAGAAAAGGAATGATGATAAACTGCGAATAATATTTAACTTCAATAAAACCATTAGTTTATAATTTCTGCACAGTGAATCATTTTTGATAAGTTCTTTTTTTAATCAATCACCAAAGGTTTAAAATGACAGCATGATTGATTAAGGAGATCATGAAGAGCTCCAGAATATTTGAATGATATCCAGCAATATCTGACTTAATAATCAAACTATAGTGTGGAAAGCAGAGAATAATTTTTTAATGTACAAAGCAAATAAAGCTAGACATTCATACTAAGAAGTATTTTCACAAATAGTAGCATATTTCCAGCTTCTTTTGTTCTTTCTTCCCTCCCTGCATGATGATATATAGATGATAGTGATTATTTAGGACAATTATCCAAGAATTTTCCTAGCTAATTTAATACAAATTAAAATTAAATATGGGGCAATTTAGGTGGCCCAGCATGGACTTGAAATCAGATAGACCCATTTTTCCTGAGTTCAAATCCAGCCTCAGATTACTTACACGGGCATGCAACCTAACCCCATTTACCTCAGATCCCTCCTCTGTAAAATGACTTAGAGAAAAAAATGTTAAACCTCTCCAGTATCTTTGTAAAGAAATAGCATATGGGGATATGAAAAGTCAGAAATGACAGAAATTATTTAACTAAAATAAAAATTAAATATATCAGAGCCCAACTTATATTTATATACTCACTTGGATTACTCTTTGAGTCTATGTTTATCAGCTAGTTCTGAAATAAAACATTATTGATGAAAAAAAGTGTTTGTTTTCCATGCCATAACCTGGCATTTTTCCCCAACAGGGATCAATGGTAGGGCATTTTAATATTTTTTGGAAAAGTTCAAGCTTCTGTCCTATTGAGGGGTAAAATTCAGAATGATCCTATCAATACTGAAAAGACCTAAACTTAGGAATCAATAATAACTTTTACTATTCCCAGGTTGTCTTGTCATAATGGCAGAGAGCTTTATAATGAAATTCATATATATATATATATATATATATATATATATATATATATATGTATATATATATATATGTAGAGAAAGAGAGAGTGGGGGAGAGAGAGAAAGAGAGAGAGAGAGAGAGAGAGAGAGAGAGAGAGAGAGAGAGAGAGAGAGATTCAAATTCATTCTTAGTGACCCATAAAATTTACAGTAGAATCATGGGACTACAGTATTATAGAAGGAGGGGGGGAAATCTCACTCAGGATAAAATAGAAGTGCAGCAGTTAGGAAAAAAATGCCTGTTTTACCTCTACTAAAATTCTCTTTAGATGCCTTAGAAGTAACCCTGTGTCTTCAGGAAAATTAACCACCAGAGCACAAGCTCTCTTTGGTTCATTAAATCTGGAAGACCATGAGCATATGATAACTAATTCTGTGTGTATCATCCAAGGACCAAAAAGGATGTTAGGTATTGCATGCTATAAATTTGAACAGAATTCTAGTATTCCTTAGGATCTACTTCAGGCCTTTCTTTTTAAATGTGCCATTAATAAAGAAAATGTTTGCAAATAGAAGATAATGAAAAATTTCAGTCTAAATTAACATGTGAGGGAGAGATTGAAACCTCTCCCAGTCCAATAAAATTAGAAATCATTCAATTATTGAAGCATCATACCAGTTACATTTTTAAATTTACTTGATATTTTTCATTCAGTTTTTATAGTATGATGTAGAACACTATAACTGATATATGTTTTTCAATTGAAGTAAAATCTTTTTATGAATTTTTTTATTTTCATATTCTCTGAAATCATTTGAAATTTTCTCATTCAATTTTGAGAATGAATCCTCCCTAGAATTTCAAACTTACATGGACACTCTTTATATCCATGATTGACATCATGTGCCTCTCTTTAAGAATATGTTAGTATACACACCTATGTTAGCATCTGTACACATATATAACTACATATAAAACAGTTTATCACTGTTGATATGCACAGTCCTTATTTCTTCATGAACAATAATCCTGAAAATGAACTACTCTACTTATTAAGAAGTAAAGCACATTGATCACCTTTGTCCAATATTAATTATGACCTACTTTATAATCAAAAGTAAAACTAAAGTCTTTTGATTATTAATCTCTGTACCTTGAAATATTCTATTCTTAAAAGAATCTTATAAAAATCAAAAGCCCATCCTGGTAATCTCTAGATCATGGTTTAATCCATAGTTATTCAGTGCTATTTGATATCCTCTGACCTTTAATTTAATAGAAAAATTCTGTCACAATACAGTCATCTTTGTCCACCTCTGCAGGTAACTTTCCCTTTGGGTCATGGAATGCCAAGAAGTATAACAGACAGGTACATTCCATTTTGTTGCCCTGGGATTATACAAAAGACAGCTTTTTTACTAGCTTGAGGCAAGGGGTGTGGGTATACATTCTCTCTTGAAAATTGTTTGACAGCAGAAGCTAGTTATAATGATAAGCAGGGAGGAGGACTCCTGCTGTTCTCTAGTAAAATATTGTTTTTTAAAAAAATCCTTCACTGACAGGGATTCAGAAAGAAATTACTTATACATATATCTTTTTGCGCATGACTACCTCATAATGTTTATAATTCAAGGGATGGTCAGCCTCAAATCTCATAATTTAATGGCAAATGTTTCATTAGGGAATAAGTTCAACCCTTTTTTGCATATATTAAAAACTAATCCAAAGATATTGTGTGACATGACCAAGCCCATATAGCTGGACAGTGCAAAGCAGAATTTGATACTAAAATCATTTATTTCATTCTCATGTTTTCTCTAGTAGACTACACTACTTTGGTTAGACTATATCATTTCACTCTTCTTCCCTACTGGAGTATTAATATGTAAGGAAGTATCAATTCTCTAAAGTTTAGTAAGAATCATTTTCTCTGCTCTCAGGGGTATCTAAGAGTAATTAAAAAAAACCCCATAAATTGGGTATTTTGATGCCCATGTGGGAAGAAAATCTCATTTTTGTTTATGAATCTGTCTAGAGGATATAGTGAAAATAGATACATAGTAGATACATCAAGAATTTAATTGATGAATTTGTTTGCCACATAAAGAATTTAAGATGTCTACAAAAGTCACCTGAAGTTTTAGCAAAGGTACTTGCCAGAGAGGTATATCTGTTCTTCCTATTTCTTCTCAGTGATTGGAAGAAATGGCATATTTCAATAGTCCAGGCAATGGACCAGGACAACTAAAGAAGTTGTGAAAACAGAAAAATGTAAATGAGAAATGTTGTGAAGATAAGAGTGACAAGACTGGGTAAAGGATTAAATATGTGGAATCAGTGAGAATTAAAGTAGGGAGAAAGAGAATACATATTTAAGCAGAAACTATTATGTTCCTGGCATTGTGCTAACTACTTTATAATTATTTTCTCATTTGATCCTCAAAGCAATTCTACTGGGTAGGTGTTGTCATTATCCCCAATTTACAGTTGAGTAAACTGAGGTACAGGTAAAGTCAAATATGGCACCAAAGTTGTCAACCTAAGTGATGGGGGTATGGATTTTCCCTTAACCATGACAAAAAAGTTGGAAATAGGGGAAAGTTCTGTAAGAAAAAAAATTATTTCTACTTTTGATATGTTAGGGTTTGTGATGCTTACAGAATAATCAATTTGAGATGTCTCAAAGGTAGTCACTAGGGGTCTGATATGTAAAACTGGGAATTATTTTTATAGAGATGATGATTAAATTCTTGGGTGATAATGAAATCAAGTGAGAAAGGATAGAGGAAGGAAAGGGCCAGGTGAGAATATTGGTTTATTTAAATTCAACTAGGGTACAGGAGTGGGCAGGGCCAAGATAGCAGAGTAAAAGACAGGAACTCAGATCTCTTCCAAACCCCTCCAAATACCTTTAAATAATGAACCCACAAAAACATGGAGTGAGCATACTTTTTCATTCCAAGATAACCTAGGATGTCTTCAGGAAAGATGTTTTACAGAGGGTGAGAGAGCAGTGAAGTCCAGTACAGACCCTACCAGCACAGATTGGACCCCAGAAGCAAGTCTTGAGGCAAGTGTATGTAGGCTATAAATGAGGGTATCCAGATTTCAATCCACAGACCCCCAAAAAGCTCACAGAAAAAATGTTACTTAAGTGTGAGAGTGGAACACATACTAGCACAGGCTGTGCTAGATCAGACCCAGGCCCATCTAATCAGGATCAGATCTTGGGAGCCACTGAATATGTAACTACAGCAGCTACTTTCAGAACTCTCAGACTGCAGATTTTGAGCAGGTAGAAGAAAGAGTCAGAAGGAGATTTAGTGGGTCTTCTTCCTAGCACTGAGGAAGGCCTCTGTTGCTTTGCCCATACTTGGATCCAAGATGGCAATCCCAGAGCAAGGAGAAATAATTGCATACCAGAGCTATGGTCACAGAGGGAGCAGGGCATCCTCACAGTTCGACGGTAGAAAAATAAAGGTTTTGGTTATTCATAAACCAGAGCACAAGCCAGGAGACTAGTAAACACACTTCTTAGTCATATCACCTTAAAAGAACTAATAACTTGAAGATCCCTAGAAGTATCTTTGAAAATAGCTGGACAAAACCCCTAAAGCCTGAGAAATGAGCCCCCCACCATGGAAACAGAGCCATACTTTATTTTTTTTGCAAGGCAATGGGGTTAAGTGACTTGCCCAGGGTCATACAGCTAGGAAATTATTGTCTGAGGCAGATTTGAACTCAGGTATTCCTGACTCCAGGGCAGGTGCTCTATCCACTGTGCCACATAGCCACCCTATCCACTGCACCACCTAGCTACCCATTTTATTTTTTATTTAAGGCACTGGGGTTAGGAATGACTTGCCCAAGGTCACACAGCTAGGCAATTATTAGGTGTCTGAGGCTGTATTTGAACTCAGGTTCTCCTGACTGCAGAGATGGTGGTGGTCTGTCCACTGCACCACCCAGCTGCCCCCTTATACTTTAACAAAGAATTAAAATCAAGTAATAGGTTGGGAAAATGAGCAAACAACTGAAAAACTCTTACTAAAGAAAGTTACTATATTGACAAGAAAGATAACAGACTCAACAGTAGATAACAAAGTCACAGTTCCAACATCTAATGCCTCCAAGAAAAATATGAACTGGTCTCAAGCCATAGAAAATCTTGATTTTGAAAATCAAGAAAGATAAAGGAAAAAAATATGAGAAGAGAATGAGAGTAATACAAGAAAATCACAATACCCCCTCCAAAAAAATCAATAGCTTGATAAAGGAGACACAAAAAAATACTGAAGAAAATAACACCTTAAAAAACTGACTAGGTCAAATGGTAAAAGAAATTGAAAAAGGAACTGAGGAGAAGAATACCTAAAAAGTAGATTGACCAAATGGAAAAGATGATAAAGAAGCTCAGTGAAGAAAATAATTCCTTAAAATTTTGAATTGAATACATAGAAACCAATGACTTTGAGAAATCAAGAAGCAACGAAAAAAATCAAGATAACAAATTAAAAGAATGAAAAAATTGTAAATAACGAGAAATATCTCCTAGTAAAACAATGACTTGTAAAATAGATCCAGAAGAGCAAAGTTTTTTTTAAAAAATTACCTGAAAGACATGATTAAAAAAAGAACCTAGACATCTTCTTTCAAGTAATTATCAATTAAAGTTGATTTGCTAGTCTAGAACCAGAGGGTAAATAGAGATTGAAAGAATTCACCAATCATCTCCAGAGGGAGATTCAAAATAAAAATATTATAGTCAATTTCCAGAGCTCCCAGTCAAGAAAAATTTAATGTAAGAGATCATAGCAAAGAAAAATGATGTATGATCTCCAAAGGCACAGTTAAGATAACATAAGATTTAGCAGCTTCTTCATTAAGGATTGGAGGATTTGGAATATGCTATTCTGGAGGGTAAAAAGGCTTGAGGTTACAAACAAGGAAAAAACCATCTAGCAAAATATGGGCATTCAATGAAATAAGGAAGTTTCAAACTTTCCTGATGGAAAGACCAGAAATAAAGACAAAATTTGACTTTACAATACAAGATTCTAGAGAAGTATAAAAAGTTAAACAGGAAAGGGAATCCACCAGTGACTTAATAAGATTAGACTGCTTTCATTCCTAAATGGGATAATGATACTGCTAAATGACAAGAATTTTCTCATTATTAAAGTAGTTAGAAGAAGTATACACACACATATGTGTATGTATGTATGTATGTATGTATATTTACAGAGAAAAGGGGGAGGGGAGAGAGAGAGGCAAGCATGGGAGTGAGTTGAAAAGGAAGAGATGAAAATGGAATAAAATGGGGGTGCAGAATAGAGGAAAATATTGAAAGTAATACTAACTGAAAAATTCTGAAGCGTTTCTTCTTACAAAGCCCTCATTTCTGAAAAATATAAAAACTGAGTCCAATATGAGCAAGTGCCATATGAAGTAAACATGTGAAAAGATCTTGAATTCACTGTTAATTGGAGAAATACAAATTGGAGTAGTTCTAAGCTACTATCTCATTTCTATCAGATTTGCTAATAGGATAGAATAAGAAGGTTACAGGTATTGGAGGGGAGGTGGGAAAATGAAAAATGAATGCATCACTGCTGAAGTTGTGAACTTATTTAACCCATCTGTAGAATAATAGCTCTGTGGAATTATTCCCAAAGGGCTCTAAAATCAATCATATTCTTTGACATAGCAGTGCAATTACTAGATCTGTATCCAAAAAAGAGATAAAACACAAACAGAACAAAAAGAAAAAGTGTCTAATACACAAAAAATAGTTATAGTAAGTTTTTTCTTGTGGCAAAGAGCTGGAAATTAAGCAGATGCACATCATTTGAGAAATGGCTGAATAAAATTTGTCATGATTCTATGATGGACTACTGTTATGTTATGGGGAAATAATGATCAGGATACTCTTAGAAAAACCTGGAAAGACTTCATGAGCTAATGCAAAAAGATATATACTTTGTATAATGTAACAGCAATATTGTGAGATGATCAATTGTGAATGATTTAAACTATCCTCCCCAATACAAGGATTCAACACAACTCTAAGGAATTAAGATGAAAAATTCTGCCCATCCCCAGAAAAAGAATTGATGGTGTCTGTATAGAGATTGAAACATTTTTTTACTTTATTTTTTGGAGGGTTTTGATTTATAATTTTTTTCTCAAATGACTATTATGCATGACTACGCACTGAATTGGTTTCCTTTTCAATTGTGGGGTATTTGGGATGGAGGAAGAGAATTTGGAACTAAATGAATGTTAATTGTTTTTACATAGAATTGAAGGAAAATAAAATACTAAAAAAACAAAATAAAATAAAATAATACAAATATTCCATTCCAAATCCACACTATCCTATGTCAGTTGGATCTTCACAACAACAAATATAATTTTTTGCATGATACTTACTGACTCATACTCTCCATACATAGCACATTGAAACAACTCCCTTGATCTCCAGTCTCTAGCTGTTTCTTTCCCACTTCATTCTTATGAGTCAAACTTCTTCCTCTATGAGAATGAATAGGGAAGAAGATTTGTTTGTCTATCTGTGTGTGTGTGTGTGTGTGTGTGTGTGTGTGTGTGTGTGTGTGTCTGTGTGTCTGTGTGTCTGTGTGTGCATATGCATTTCTACTTTCAAACTCTCTTTGGAGCTTCAGATGCATATCTTTAACTTCCTAGGTGTTTTATAACCAAATTTATCTTCTTCAAACTCCTTCAGTTTCCCAGCATGCCCCCCTTTCCTTAAATGTATACTTTCTCTTAATGGTCATAACGTTAATCCTGCAGGATCCCAGGCTCTATTCTGTCTCTTCACCATATCCATCCAAAGAGTTATTTGGTCTTTTAAAATTTCTCTTTCTTCCATTGCTTGTAAATTTGTTTTCTTTGCTCTCACCACACAATCAATCTCATTCAGGTCAAAATAGTGGTAAAGATGTTAAATTTGTCTTCTTATTTTTAAGCTCTCCTTTCCCCAATCCTTAGGTCAAACAGGTATCTGATTAATATTTCTAAGATATGATTCATGACATATCTAATTCAGAATATTTCAGTGTAACCTTGTGTAACATCAGAAAAAACATTCAAAGATCTCTGAAACTCCATATTTATTCCTACTGTTTCACTTTATTTAGGTCTATTCATTAGTCAAACTGGATTACATTTTTTGACCCATATTCTTTCCCTGTTTGCTCTCATTTCTTTGACTTTTCATATAGTACCTGGATTAGGCTTTCCCTCACTCACATCTTTGCTTTGAACCCCCTTCCTTGTTTCAAGATACAACTAAAGGACCAAAAAAGATGTTCTTTTCTCCAGTATATTTTCTTCCAATTCCACTCATTGGATTTGTTTTAATGTATACTTGGAGCTCTCCTTTGCATTAATCTTACTCTTATATGTATAAGATTTATTTGATATTTCTTTGTCTCTCTTCACTTTAGACTTTTTGATACATCTTAGTGATACTACAGATAGGATGTGTAGCTAGGGCATACTAGATACTCGACGTTTACTTTGGGGCAACTAGGTGATTCAGTGGATAGAGCAGTGACCCTGGAGTCAGGAGGATCTGAGTTCAAATGTAACCTCAACAATAATTTCATAGCTGTGTGACCTTACACACACCTTGGACTTAACCTTTGCAAGAAAACAAAAAACAAAACAAAAAAAAAAAACAAACCCAAAATAAAATGTTTATTTCTCTTGCATTGTTTGTAATTACTTGCATATAGTAGGCATTTAATAGATGTTTCTTGGGTTAATTGGTCACAAATGTAAATAATGGAGCAAACAATATCTGCATCCTTCACTATACCTAATGACAGAAACAAAAAGCCCAACAGTGATATAAAGTAAGTAATAGATTTATTTTGTTAGGAATTATCTTTAGAAATGACTGCTCTATAAACAGTAGAAATTATTATTAAATTATTATAAAAACGTGGAGAGATATAACAAGCAAAGAATACAACCAATAAAAAATTGAATAATTATGGATACTCTAACTATAGTTTATTCTAATTTTAAACAATAAGAATCAAGAAATAAAAAGGGAAAAAATAAAGCTTCCTTAGTAAACCTGACCTAAAATTATATATTCTATGATTTCCTCTGAAATTATTCCAATGTCATAAATAAGCAGCATTTTCCATTCACTAAATTAGTTTAAAAATTATATTCTAATGCAATGTACTTAGCTTTGATAACACTCTAAAAAATAAAGAGAAAAATAATTAGGACCATAAGGAATATATGAGTATTTTGCTCATTCTGAGCTGAATAAATACTATTTTGTAGGCTATTTTCTACATTGCAAAATTATTGTTTTTGGCACACCATTAGTCCATAAAAATTTGAAGTTTTGTTGATAGAGAAGTGATAAATTTCTTTCACAAAATAAAACAAAATAGTTTATAAGTTATAGCTAGAAGTGGAATTTTAAAAAGCACTCATTCTACCCCCCCCACAAAAATATACAATATGAAGTTGATAGCTATTAAAGTCACTTTTTTAAAACTGATTACCCAATCAGTAGTGGGATGAAAGACTGACCTTGGATTTTGGTGGGGCTCGGATGAACCATTTACAGTCAACTGCCTCAGTGGCAGATGCTTTTCCTTCCTTCATTATTTGTACAGATTCCACAATTCCTTCAGGTCCGCCCATTTCAAACTCACACACTGAATAACAAAATACCAAAAAAAAAGGAAAAAGGGGAGCTTCAATAACAACCCAGAATTATTTTCTAAATCAATAATCAAAAACTTGGACTATTATAAAAGATTTATTATACCAACCTGGTAATCGGTTTCAAAACTCCAAGGTCCTTAAAGTCAGGATCTTAAAAATTAAGGAAAAAAAGCTCAATTAGTTCTATTTTGTATATTTTACTGAAAAGTAATATACATAATATATATATATATATATATATATGTATTCTATCCAATAATTCAAGAAACTGTCTGAAAGAATCACTATATCTTTGTATATCAAATAACCATAACAAAGGAAATTTTATAATTTAATTTGTATCTGATTTATGTTAAAATTTAAAAAATTACATGCCTCTTATTTCTTCCTTAATTTAGAAGACTGATAAAAATATGGTTTCTGAAGTACCAGTCTTCCTCCCCAACTATAAATTCTTCCTCTTGCACCTCAGTTACATGAGACACTCATTTTATCTTTACCTACATCATTTTACTTTTTAGAATTACATCTGAAAACAAAACAATCTTCTTTTGAATAATCCAATTATTAGTAACAGTCTTAAGCATAAGGTTTATATTTCCACATACAAAAAGTAAGCAATTTGTCATTGTTGAATCTCTTGTAGTCAGTCTTTGATGCTTAGATTATATTTCTCTTAAATCGGATATATCAAATTTTTCTGTTAAGTTCAAGCCTTTCTGTGGCAAAATTTAGAAGTCTAATTGACCACTGAATTTCCATTTCTTTTGTTGTTGCTGTGTTTTGGGGGGTTATGCTTAAATTTGGGGAGTTTGTTATTTTTTGGCCACAACCCCAGACCTTCAATAAGATAGTATTCGATAAATCATGATCTTATAGTATAGTTGCTATTGGTTTTGTGTAAATCTCATTGTGCTTTTGCCATATTTGAATTGTTTTTATCTTGTTGTGTATTATAGTTTTTTTCTAAACCTGGAGTTTCTGGATTTCACTATGATATTCCTCTGGGTTTTCCTCCTAGATGCTCTTTCAGGTGGAGATTGGTGGGTTTTTAAAAAAAAAAATTTCAACCTTCCCCTCTTGTTTTAACAATAGAGGCCAATTT